>NW_024412377.1:7686569-7706039 GCF_014898765.1 Herpailurus yagouaroundi | reverse complement strand
GGGGGGGGGGGGGGGGGGGGGCGGGGGGGGTGCATCCTTCCCGGCGTCGAGCCCCGCCGCCTCCTCCCCCGCCGCACACGCTTGCAGGCAGCCGACCCCTCACGTCCTTTTCCTCCAGGACGGCGCCCGCCTTTCCTTCTGCGCGGCCGCCGCCCGCTGCTTCTCCGCCTCTTCCGCCTTCCTCTTTTCCTCCTTGGCCTCCTTGTACCTCCACTTGGGGAGCTGCAGGTGGGCGCTGTCCTTGGTGCTGCCCTTGGCGGCCGCCCGCTCCGGGTGGAAGGTGGGCGCGGGCGCCTTGCTGATGCGCACCCTGGGGATGACCACGCCGGGCCGCACGCTGGTCCTCCTCAGCAGCTGCAGGGGCAGGAGGCTGGCCCTCCGCGGGGCGCCTGGCAGCTGCGGAGACGGGAGGCTGGCTCTCGGGGCCCCCTCTCTGGAGACCCCCGCGGCCTGGAGGGTCCGGGACTGCCGCTCGGCGCCCTCTACCTGATCGCTCTCCGGGGCGTGCGTGTCCGGGTTCCCCCGGGCCTCCAGGATTTCCTGCACCGCCAGCCGCCTCTTCCCCACACAGGGCGGGTTCTCGGGGCACACAGTCTGGCAGACGATGGCCACGGCGGGGCTGTAGAGGCTCGTGGTCATCCTGACCATATGATCCAGGACGCCCCCATCCTCCAGGCCCTGGCGTGAGCGGGGCGTCAGCGCGGACCGCACAAACTCGGCGAGCCTCTGCAAGCAGTTTTTGGAGCCCGTGGGCTTCAGAACGGCCTCCGGGGGGAGCGGCAGCTCTGGCTTGTACTTTTCCCCAAACTGCTCGGGGCTGGGTCGCTCCAGCAGCCTCTGGATGAGGCGGACGGCCTCCAACCGTCCCGTGTAAGCAGCCCACTCCTGGGAGGACATCCCACGGCGGGGGTCCCGGGCATGGACATCCGCCCCTGAAAAAAACCAAACGCAAACAGTAATGGGAGAATGCCTCCAGAACTTTTCCCGTCCAATGGCAGAAAATGAAAGACAGTGAAATGGATCAAAGGCAAAATTTCCACAACCTACTAACAGACTCCCTGGAACTGTGCCACCCGGATGAGCCTGCATCTGACCATGAACTACTTACTGTGTGTACGACTGTAACACAACCCAGCTTTAAGTGCTCCTAATTTAATCGCTTGCCTTTCCTAAATAAAACCACCTGAACTCAGCACCTAAGTCATGGAATTTTTTAATTTTTTAAAAATGTTTATTTACGGGTCGCCTGGGTGGCTCAGTCGGTTGAGCGTCCGACTTCAGCTCAGGTCACGATCTCGCGGTCTGTGAGTTCGAGCCCCGCATCGGGCTCTGGGCTGATGGCTCAGAGCCTGGAGCCTGCTTCGATTCTGTGTCTCCCTCTCTCTCTGCCCCTCCCCCATTCATGCTCTGTCTCTCTCTGTCTCAAAAATAAATAAACGTAAAAAAAAAAAAATTTAAAAAAAAAGTTTATTTATTTTTGAGAGAGAAGGACAAAGTGCAAGTGGGGGAGGGGCAAAGAGAGAGGGAAACACAGAATCGGAAGCAGGCTCCAGGCTCTGAGCTGTCAGCACAGAGCCCAACGTGGGGCTTGAACCCGTGAACCACGAGATCATGACCTGAGCCGAAGTCGGATGCTTAACCGACAGACGCCCCTAAATCATGGGATTTTTAAAGAAATAAGATTTCATGGCTTTCCAGCAACGAAAAGATGACTAGACAGACGTGTGAACACTTCAATGATGTCACCAGAATGTTCTAGAACGCTAAAAGGAATAATCACTTGTGAGAGTCCCATTGTGCAGGAAACGTGTGGCCCTTCACTTCTTGTACTGAGTTGGTCAGTCCTGGGTCTATCATCTTTACCAGACCGTGGGCTTCTCCAGGACAGAGCCCCCATCTTACTCATGTTGGTTTCCTCGACACATATCATCCTGGCTGGTGGGAGGCATGCATTTCATAAAGGTTTGCTACAAAATGGATGGAGGTCACAGCGGCCAAGGGACCTACCTGAGGCATCGAAGTTGCCAACAGAAGGTCTCATCGGTGTGTATTTCCTGCCCACCCGTCAGGGAGGGTTACTTCCCCTATGACACTTAGTGCTCTGTGTCAACGTGGCCAGACTATGGCACCCCAGGGATTTAAACAAACACTAATCTAGGTGCCCTGTGAAACTGTTTTGTAGATGCCATTAGCATCCACAATCAGTTGTCTGAGTGAAGGAGATTACCCTCAATAACGTGGGTGGGCATCATCCAATCGGTTGAAGGCCTCAAGAACAAAAGCTAAAGACTTCTGGGGAAAAAGGAATTTAGCCTCTAGACTGCAGCATTAACATCTGCCGAAGTTTCCAGCCTGATGACCTGGCAGACCTGGGGCTTGCTAACCCCCAAGGTCATGAGCTAATTCTTTAAAATAAATCTCTTAACGTGTATCTCCCAGTGGTTCTGTGTTTCTGGAGAACCCTGACTCCTATATCCTCAGTCTCCCTTAGACTAGTCACTTCCTTAATAAATCTCCCCCGTCCCACCCACCGCCCCCTCCTAATATTGCAAATTTAAACTTCAGCTCAACTTGATGAGATGTTCATAAATTTCAGCGCAGTCGTATAAGAGAAATTAAGAAGGAATTGCTGTTCAATTAATCTTGGTCCAATCTCAGCCCCATACACAGTTAAAAATCATTCAGGATTTCAGGTCCCATTAGTCATACTTTGACTGGCAAAGCAGTGTGGAGAACTAGGGCAATTATCTAGTCTGTGAGCTCTCCAGGGACCGGGGCCGGCAGAGGCTTCTGCATTTATGTCTCACGCGGACCCAGGTGTTTGACATGTGGTGGCGGCTCAGTACGTGCTGAACGGAGGCGAGGAGGGGCTCAGCAGCCTCCCCGGCCTGGCGCCCCTCCAGCGGCCCCCTGGCACAGGCAGGCCCGCTCACCTGGGCTTGCCTCATAATGTGCTTAATGCTGTGGCTCGTTAAAGAATAGACGTACTCGGAGAGTGATAATTATTTGGAACTGGAAATCGGGATGGAACTCATTAGCCAGAGTACAATTTATAAACTGACAAAAATGAAAAGGGGGCAGTAAAAACGTCATCGCGAAAAATAGATGACACACTAAGCCTTAATTAATTGCGCGTCACTTAAAAAGGAACAAACTGCAAAATTAAAATCTTAATGAACGTGGCCTGAGAGAGACATTTTTCAAAAGCTAATAGAAAACTAAAGGAGCAGCTGTCCAAAGGGTAGTTCAGTGCTTCCTGCTGTTTTCGTGCCTTTCCCAAATGATCTCGGAAGGGGCGCTCAGTCACTTCAGTGTCTGACTCTTGATTTTGGCTCAGGTGGTGATCTCACGGTTCCTGGGTTCGAGCCCTGCACTGGGTTTTGGCGCTGACGTCACAGAGCCTATTTGGGATTCTCTCTTTCCCTCCCTCTCTGACCCCCTCCTATCTCTCTCTGAATAAATAAACAGAAAAAAAAAACAACAACAACCCTTCAAAATGATCTTGGAAACCACACACTTTTAAAGAACAAAGGCCACTCTGATGATAATGTAGCCTGAGGACTTGAGCCATGCTACACGTCTGGGATTCATGTCGTGAAGAAGGGCAACATTAATGGCCTAGACAGAGCGATGAAACCGTGGGAGGCCAGCACCGATGGTCACCACTCTCGAAGTGAACGTTTCAGAGAACAGAGGATTCTGAAAGGCCGGTGTGTGCATCTTCTCCCCGGGTCCTACTGGCACCCTCACTCCCCACCCCTGCTGTCTCACCCGGTGCTCCAGCCACGCAGCCAGAAGTTGGGCTCCTACCCACGTGTCCGTTTGCTGCCATGTTGAGTGCTGTCAGTTGTCTGCACAAAGTCCTTGATTTCACTCAAGGCAGCAACATACTTAGTTCGGGGCAATGCACCATGACTGGCGTAGACCAGGGTTTTGCCATGTCAGTACTACTGACATTTTGGGCCAGATCATTTTGTTGTGGGGGCCGTCCTGTGCATCGTTAAGACTTTTGGGGCGCCTGGGTGGCGCAGTTGGTTAAGTGTCCGACTTCAGCCAGGTCACGATCTCGCGGTCCGTGAGTTCGAGCCCCGCGTCGGGCTCTGGGCTGATGGCTCAGAGCCTGGAGCCTGTTTCTGATTCCGTGTCTCCCTCTCTCTCTGCCCCTCCCCCATTCATGCTCTGTCTCTCTCTGTCCCAAAAATAAATAAACGTTGGGAACAAAAAAAAAAAAAAAAAAGAGAAGACTTTTAACAGCAACCCTGGTCTCTACCCAGTGGGGGCGAGTAGCATTCCACAGTTGTGACAACCAAAAATTTCCCCAGATATTAGCACGTGTTCCCTGGGGGGGCAACACCCACCCCCAGTTGAGGATACTGGTCTAACCCAGTAACTTCAATCCTGTTCCCCTTTTCCTTAGCCTCTCTTACAAGGGTCAGTGAGCCCCAAAGAGAAGGCTCTTGCACCCTGATAAAAGTGATGACTGTGGGTAGTGCCGCTTTCTGTCTAAAACACAGTTCTGAAGCCTAGAGTTCTGGTGCAATGTGAAGTAACCAGCCAACATGTGGGGGGAGGGGGTCGCTGAATGGGGGAAGGAGGGTGCTGGGGGGAGAAAGAGGTGCTGTGGGGGGAAGGGGGTACTGGGTGAGGGAGGATAGGAAGTGCTTGGGGGAGGGGGGTGCTGGTTGTGGGGGGGAGGTGTTGGGGGAGGGGGGATGCTGGCTGGGGGGAGGGGAGGTGCTGGGTGGGGGATAGGAGGTGCTGTGTGAAAGGGGGTGCTGGGGGAGGGGATGGGAGGTGCTGGGGAGGGGGTGCTGGATGGAGGAAGGGGTGCTGCTGTGTGGGAAGGGAGGGGGTACTTGGTGGGGAGGGTGGGAGGTGCCGGGAGAATGGGGGTGCTGGGTGAGTCAGGGGTGCTGGGTGAACAGAAAAGGGAACCCAGTTCTGGGATGTCCTCATGGAGCCCAGGGCCAGCTCTGCACGGCTGCTGCCTGCCTTGAGACTTCTGGTGGGGGGGGGGGGGGGAACAGAGGCTCGTTTGCTTTCAGCCCCCATCAAGTCAGGATGTCTGTTCCTGGAAGCGGAAAGCATCCCAAACAGGTGCCAAAGGAAAAGAAGCTACCTTCCGTCATTCATTCTCAGATACCGTCCCCCCAGCAGTCATGGCCAGACTAGAAGGCACACAGAGCCTGGGCACATCACTTCCTTTCCAAATTCTCTGCCAGCCCCCCAACATTACCTACCCTTCTAAGCCCGTCTCTGGTCCCCTCCCAGCAAGAGGCCTTTCTCCTGACACAGGAGCCTGTGGACCGGCTCCTGCAGCTTTTCCTCCCATGTGCCACCCCGGCTTGTATCTTGGGGATCAATCACTACGATCAGTCAGGACACAGGGTCTCAGGAAAGAGCCCTGATCTGGTGGGTGGGGGATGGGGCACCTCCTTCTAGCCTGCCCCACCCCAAAGGCATTTCTGAGATACCTTGTACTTGGTCCTTCAGGGCGTCTCAGCAGGGCTGAGTCCCAGTTGCCCACAGGGTCTCCCCTTTTCTATCCTTCACCCGGCTCCCTCACCTTCCAGAGAAACTGGTTGTCCCCACGTCCCGTCTCAAGGTTTCCTTTTGCGTCAAGCTAAGCGCCCAAGCTAAGACACTGTCTGTGGTGACATGGAATGCCGGATTTTTAGCCCTTTCTCTACAAATTAATCTGAAATCATCCAACTTGGCAAGTTCTCAGCTCACAAGAGATTCCTGTTATCCTTATAAACAATAAAGAAACCTCTGCTGTGATGTTGTATCACTTGGCTTTGCAGAGGCACACACAGTCGGGGCTCGCCTAGGACACGAATGACCACAGGACCAACGAGGAGAGTGGCCCTCGTTAAGCAAGCCTCCTACACCTTCCCGGATGTCTGCGTCATTGCTGGGGATCACAGACACGTGAAGGGGTTTGCCTGTTTCCGCTTCCCGAAGGCCGAATGCCACAGAAATCACACCACTCTTCAGGTAAAAAAGCCTAAGCACGTCTAGAGTTTGCCAACCTCCACTGAGTTCTGCTTCTCTTCAGAGAAAGTCGCATCCTCATTATGGCTTCTCAGGGCCACTTATTTAAAGAGACCTGTCACTTCGGGGCATTAATATTCCACTGAATTAACGAGAATCCACAGCCCCACTTGGGATTCTTATCAGCAGAGCTGACGCTAGTCCTGGGGAAGCCGAAAACCAAAGAGCCAATAAATCAGCTTCCCAGACCCCGGTTACATCTTTAATAAAATCCAAAGTTTTGATAATTCCCACGTCATTTCGTTCTGCCTGACGAGGTAAGATAAGAGCTGACGTGTGTCTGTATGTTATGAACTACTGGGAAATCTAAACAGTGCCGGCAGGGCATCCAATTCGATGATCCATCATTTCTCAAAGGAGATGCTTCCTACTGAATATAATGAAATTGCAACTGGGAAATTCAACTCAGGTGCAGGAGAAAGCCTGCACTTGGAACAAGAGGGATGATATATGCATTTCTACCCATTACCGCATAACAGTGCGCGTGTCTTTTGCTTTTGAAATGATCACATGATGACCACTGATTATCTCTCAAGGGACTTTCCACAGCTACACTAAACACGCTCTGTGTTCAAGTGTCAATCCCAAGAAACATTCATGCGTTAGTATCTTTAAAGGCTTTCTTAATATTGACATATTAAACGGAAAGAAGACTTAAAACTACCCGTGCAAATTTTTAGGCATCCCAACAAGTATCCTTATTGCTCTCCATCCAACCCAGGAAAGACATTCGATCACACATTTTTTTTCTTTCTTTAAAAAAATCTTTTTTGATGTTTATTTATTTATTTATTTATTTTTTTTTTTTAATTTTTTTTTTCAACGTTTATTTATTTTTGGGACAGAGAGAGACAGAGCATGAACGGGGGAGGGGCAGAGAGAGAGGGAGACACAGCATCGGAAACAGGCTCCAGGCTCCGAGCCATCAGCCCAGAGCCCGACGCGGGGCTCGAACTCCCGGACCGCGAGATCGTGACCTGGCCGAAGTCGGACGCTCAACCGACTGCGCCACCCAGGCGCCCCTGATGTTTATTTATTTTTGAGGGAGACAGAGACAGAATGCGAGTGGGTTGGGGCAGAGAGACAGGGAAGCACAGAATCAGAAGCAGGCTCCAGGCTCTGAGCCGTCAGCACAGAGCCCGACGCGGGGCTCGAACTCACGAGCCGTGAGATCGTGACCTGAGCCGAAGTCGGACACTCAACCTACTGAGCCACCCAGGCGCCCTTTTTTCTCTCTCTTTTTTTTTTTTAAAGTTTATTTATTTTGAGAGAGAGGTGCAGAAAGAGAGGGAGAGAGAGACAGAATCCCAAGCAGGCTCCTCACTGTCCGTGCAGAGCCCAATGCGGGGCTGAAACCCACAAAGAGTGAGATCGGGACCTGAGCTGAAACCAAGAGTCAAACGCTCAACTGACTGAGCCACCCAGGTGCTCCTCACTTTTTCTTCTTTTAAAACACACGCGCACATCTACTGTAAAAGGAAAGTGTAACACGTTTTCCTGGGGAAAAGAAGTGTGAGCCACCTCAGAGGTAATAGTAGAAAATTAAGATCTTCGAGAAGTGAAACACCAAAACCTTAGAGGGCAGTTCAGAAACCCCTCCGAAGAGCTGTCAGATTTTTATTTTAAGAAGGACTACAGAACAAGCTGGAAGGAGGAATGCATATAAGAAGGAAAAGATTCTCTTCTTTTTTTCTGTCCTTTCCCCTTTAAATTACTGACATCACTGTTTCTCAACAAGAGGCCGTTTTACACGCCCAGGGGACTTTTAGCAATGTCTGGAGACATTTTTGGTTGACTGGGAGGGCGCTAGCATCACCTGGTGGGGAGAGGCCAGGGCAAGTGCTGAATATCCTACAGTTCCGGGGATGCCCCCCACCCCCCACCACCACAAAGAATTATCCAGCACCAAATGACAGCAGTAAAAAGATTCAGAAGCTGCGAGCTATGTGCCCACGACCCTCGGCAGGAATGTTTAAGTATTTCACCACAGGGATATTTTTCAAGGGGGAAAAATATACCACTGCTTGTCATTCATGTGACAAACAATTACTGAGCACATGAATTCACAAGTAACAATAATAATAACAACCGCCATTGACCAGAGGCTTCCTCCACGCTGGACATACACCCAAGGGCTTTCCACATGGGAGTTCATTCAGTCCCCATTACGACTTCCTACAGTCGTTCACCTCCCGTCCCAGCAGAGGCCCAGGGCGTTAGGTGACTGGCCCAGGTGTAGAGACGATAAACGAAGGGACTGGAATCAAGAACCAGGGGTCTTGGCTTCCAAGTCAGTTCTGCTGACCATTCTGCTCGGACAAGGAACAGTTCAGGGTGGGTGGACCACAGGTCTGCACCCGTGAGAACCGTGCTGGACTCCAATGCACAGGGCCCAGGAGGAGGGCACAGGCAAGGGGGAGGAAACCTAACGCCATGAAACCTAATGCCAAATTCATTATCCATGACCGAGGCCCTGGACGCGCTGCCCTGAAGCAGGCCCATCCCTCAAGAGGCCCCAGAGGCATTTCTGCAATCCTGTAAATGCTTAGCGAACGCCTGAAACTTCCATCAGACCCAGAAAAAAAGCCGAATGACAGCCAACACCTGGGCATTTTCCGGAGTGATGGCAAGGCAATTGACCTAAGAACAAAAGGGCCTGTAATTCAAATTAATTCATCAGGAAAAATGAAGTGATGTGATTAACACCATAAATGCTTGGGTAGAAAAGGAAATTACTAAAAACCTACACTCAATTATAACTAAGCTCCAGAAGCAGTAAAAGCAGACGAAGCCTCCCCCAAATACAAGAGCATCACAAACACCGGTTAATTAGGAGGAAGCGTCTCTTTGCTGCTATAGGACAGGCAAGGCCTAAATTCCTCTGAAACTGCTATATCTCGCCTTTCAAAAACGAAACTGTCAGAGTCAAAAGCACAATCAATGGGACTAATTCTAATTATGATCTTTTTTATTTCCATGAAAGTTTTCCTCTTCGAAGCCTGCCATCACTTACAGGATTTATTTTTCCTCCAGTTTCTCCTAAACCCTCAGGGTAAAGCAGGAGAAAAAAAAAAAAAAATCTAAAGAAGCCGCGACTTGTATAACCCCAATCCAATCACAAGGAAAATGACAGGCCGAGGACACCATACAGGCCAGTTTGGAGCCAGGCAGGTCATGAGCAGGGAGATAAGACTGAGAAACTGTCACCGACCACAGGACACTGGGGACACGTGGCAGTTACATGTGGGAGCCTGGATGGGATCCTGGAACAGAAGGGGGGCAGCAATGGGAGAACGGGTGGAATCTGAATAAAGTCCGGGGTTTAGCTAAAAGTCATGAACCAACGTTGGCCCCCCAGTAAGACGTTAATGTGCAGGAAACAAGTGAGGACCAGGTGGGACTCTGTACTATCTTTGTCACTCTCCATTCATCTAAATTATTCCAATAAAAAACTTAACTTGAAAAAAAAAAAAGTCAGTCCATTAAGCGTCTGACTCTTGATTTCAGCTCAGGTCATGATCTCATGGTTCGGCAGTTCGAGCCCCGCATCGGGCTCTGCGCTGACCATACAGAGCCTGCTGGGGATTCTCTTTCCTTCTGGCTCTGCCCCTCCCCACCCTCTCTCAAAATAAATAAAATAAACAAAGACGAACAAATATGGGCAGGAAGGAGCTAAGGGTGAAGGACAGCTCATCAGGGAGCAGGGAGGGGTTTGCTATGGGGTGACAAGTGCTGTGACCTCCCGCCCCACCCTGAGGGCTTTGCTTTCCTTTTTGTTTGTTTCAACTCAGAGGATAACTCAGAGGCTGCACACCTCAAAGAAACCATTCTTCGCTACATCTGCTAGGCTTAGTCTCTATGGAACTGATTCCTCTCGATACATATTCTTTTTTTATATAAGCTTATTTATTTTGAGAGAGAGAGAGAGAGAGAGAGAGAGAGAGAAACACAAGCAGGGGAGGGCCAGAGAAAGAGGGAGAGACAGTGAATCTGTCAGCACAGAGCCTGACGTGGGGCTTAAACTCACGAACCCATGAGATCATTACCTGAGCGGAAAGGAAGAGTCGGACACTTAACCGACTGAGCCACCCAGGTGCCCCGTCAATACACATTCTTTCAAGGGCCAAAATCAGCACTTCCGGAGACCCCTGGGACCGCACAGGGCAGGTAGAGACATACCTGCCAACATCAGGGCTCGGATGCATTCCGTCCGGCCCTGCATGGCGGCTTTCATCAGGGCCGTGAACCCAAACACGTTCCTCCTTTCAAGGTCAAGGCCGGGAAAATAGTTCAACAAGTAGTTGGTGATGGTGGCATGTCCTGCAAAGAGAATTACACACGTTTACTGACCACCTTCCACAAGGAGTGTGCACCCCAGTGAAGCATTCTTCCTGGAGAGAGAACGTCCCATGGTCGACCTCCCGGGCCAGCCCGCTTGCGGGGGGTGGGGGCGGGGGTTGCCTCTTAGACACAAGAAATAATTCTCATGAAGTCCGGTAAAGAGGAAGACACAGGGAGCCACCCTGGTTCACTCTGGTTCTCTTTGGCCCGCACCCTTGAGGGCTCAGCTGTCCGTCAAACTGGTAAGGAGGGAGCGTGGGAGCCAGTGAGCTGTGGGGGTGGGGGTGGAAACTGAGCTGAACTAGCCTCCAGCGACACTGGCTGGGGGGGGGGGGGGAAGGTTCCGGATGCTGTCAGCTCCCAGCAGGAGATGCCAAGGCAAACAGATGCAGAACGAAAAAGGAACCTCAGAGCCATTTCTCAGCGCTCCCAAAGAGAAGGTCACCATCACACCAATAGGATACGCCCGTTCATGCTGTCACTGTCCATTATCACGCAGCCGTGTCTGTCTATCTGTCCGTCTGCCTGTCTCTCACACACACACACGAACAGGCAGACAGGGAACTGGGAAAGATTGCTACCCAGACCCAGCCATAACCTAAGCTGGTAAGAACATTCATTTCAGAATACAGATTTTCCACTCCCACCCCAAAAAAAGAATATAGATTCTCCCCTTTATCACCTTGCACCTCCAAAAAGGACCCGATTTTCTGCTCATTCCCAAAGGGGCTCATCAAAAGCCCACAAGTTCTTGGATCTGGGTGAATAAGGAGAATGCCAGGTAAAAAGCATTATTCCCAGGATTCCCCTGGCTCAACCCCAGAAAGCCAAAATGGAGGGGGGAGCTCCTCAAATACAGCTACCAGGGCCACATTAAGAGATTCTCGGGTCAAATAAACATGCTGCCCGATGCCCGCCGCTATACTGAAGTCCTAGTGTGAAATGACACCCTGCGTCCCTCCACTTCATTCACCCAGGGCAGGGTCCCAACCTTGGGGCTAGTGACATTTGGGGCCAGATTATTCTTGTTGTAGGACTGCCCTGGGCATTGTAGGATGGTTAGCAGCATCCCTGGTCTCCACCCTTAGATGCCGGGGGCATCCACATCTCTCCTCCTGCCCAGGTATGACAACCAAGACTGGAAGAGTCTGCACCCGAATTTTTGTTGACAGCGGGCAGCCATGAGGCCTCACCTCCTCTGCCACATCCCAGATCTCATGCAGCGACTGTCCTAGAGTCAGCCAGGGTTGGAGGGCGGCGGGGGGGATGTGGCCAAATATTGCCAAATATCCCCGGCGTTGGACAAGTCCCCCCTGTTCAGAGCTCTTGCCCTAGGGGCTCAGATTTCACAGTTTGAGGACCAAACGCATGGAGGTGGGAGATGGCTTTCTCTCCACCTCCCCTTCACCTGGGCCCCTGCACCCCCAGACCCTTCCCTGCACCCGCAGACCCTCCCCACACCTGCCATCTGCACCCCGGCCCCTGCTGACTCAGCTAACCTATGCTGGAGATGGCAAGAGCCTGCGCGACACCATCTCCTGGGCCTCTGGCTCTCCGAACCCCCTATTCTTTCCAGCGCACACGTGCTCCTGGGGAACCCCCACTGTCAGTCAGGCTGCAGCCATGGGGCCTTGTGGACACTCCAGTGCTCTCTGAGGTTACGTAGGTATCACCTCCTCCCCCAAGGGAGGCCTCTGCACCATGGAGATGCCAGACCCATGAGGCCACTTCCTCCCCGCCCTGGCTGACTCTAGAACAGTCCCTGCATGAGATCTGGGATGTGGCAGAGGAGGTGAGGCCTCACGGCTGCCCACTCTCGACAAAAATTGGGGTGCGGACTCTTCTAGAAGCATTACTGTCCGCTTACCACGGACCTCAGCCCATCTCCTGAACTCATGGCAAAAACTGAAAGGTGAACCGTGACGCTTTCTGAGAGAGAAACACTGACTAACAGCACGACCTTGCCGGGAACAAGCCAGAAACACACGGGTGCCACACACCAGCCGTGACTCGTGGTTTCCTACCAGCTCGTGCTTCGACTCACTGTGCCCTCCGTTGTCATCAAAGGTGCCGGGGAGGGTAGGATGCCAGCCGCCAGGTGCCCAGAGCAGCTTAATTGCTCTAAACTGTCAGGGACGGGAGGGTCCTTTGATCTCAGTCAGGTTTGTCACCCAGCTGAACGCTCTGCGGCACCTGTCACTTAGATTTAGCCAGGGTCGAAGTGCAACGAACTGCAATTCGTTCCGAGCCATTTCTTCTAAAATGCGTGTCTGTCGTGATTTGCACCAGGATGTCCTTTGCACCAATATATCCTAAACGCTTTGAACAGGCGGAGAGAGGAAAATTTGAAAATCCACACTGCAAACAGCCCATTATATGGAACTGTTCTGCTTGTTATGTTGAGCTCAGGAAAATCAACGTGTGGCTGACGCCGTCTGACATCCGGGCCTGAGCTTCCAATGACCCAGGAAATCCATCCTGCCTCCCTACTGGCTTTCTCAGGATATCAGAATAATCCCTCTTTAACACAGATGGTCTTGTTCAATGAAATCAACAGTGGACAAGATGCTTCTAAGGACATAGAGATATTAACCTGTCTTCTGTAAATAACAAGACAATAGGTCCAAAATGGAATCACTATGCTAAGTCCTCATCACCAAACAGTTTTTTTTTTTTTTTAACGTTTATTTATTTTTTTGGGACAGAGAGAGACAGAGCATGAACGGGGGAGGGGCAGAGAGAGAGGGAGACACAGAATCGGAAACAGGCTCCAGGCTCTGAGCCATCAGCCCAGAGCCCGACGCGGGGCTCGAACTCACGGACCGCGAGATCGTGACCTGGCTGAAGTCGGACGCTTAACCGACTGCGCCACCCAGGCGCCCCACCAAACAGTTTTTAATTACAGTTTGGCTCTCCCAGAAATGGAATCTTAGAGCGAACAGGAGAGGGGCAGAGAGAGAGAGAGGGAGAGAGAGAATTCCAAGCAGGCTGTATGCTGTCAGGGCAGAGTCCAAGGCAGGACGCAATCCCACAAAGCGTGACATCATGACCTGAGCTGGAATCAAGAGTTGGAATAATAGAGATAGACAGACACAGAGGACAAACACACACAGCCTTGCTTACATAACCAGAACATGCACCATACTGAAATCTAGTTTGAGCCCTGTCCAACCTTCTGGGATTACATTTAGTTCCTGAAGTCCTTGGATGAAACCCTTTCAAAGGATGGGCTCTCCATTGAGACCCCCAAAGCAACCCCCATGAGCTTTACCCTGCCTAAGAGAAGGGCACAAGTGACCCAGGGGCTAAGTGAATTCTGGATGAATTAACTTCAGTGGTATGATTAAGCAACAGCATAGACAGAGAACTTAGTGCTTAGAATAGCTGACTGCAAGAACACCCAAGTTCAAGTCCCAGCCTGCCACTGAAAAGGTGGGTGACGTTGGGAAGGTGAGCCAACTTCACCGAGTCTCTGTTTCCACTTCTAGAAAATGGGAGATAATATCGACCTCACCGTTTTTGAAAATTACAGACAGTGTGTGTAAAAAAAAGTGCCTTGTAGAAAAATTCCAGATAATTCATGCAGGTCTACACTCTGAAGGCGGTGGAACGTAACAACCCGCTCCTTACGCGCAGCTCTGCAGAGCGACTTCCTTTCAAGGAGACTATGGTGAGCAGGGATGGGACAGCGGAGACACTTGTTAAACACAACAGCCTCAGCCAGGTGACCAAGGTGAACATCCATGGTGGTAAGTCATGTTGACGGCCGTACTGACAAAGATTCTGTGCTTGACCAAACTTCGGTTGGGCTCCTGAACCCTCTTCCTGGTCCCTCTGTGCATTTCCTTAGAAAACCTAGTTTTAGCAAGAACTCCATTCAGTTTGACCAGCACCACCCTCCATATCTGATCATGGTCCTCACCCTCCATACCGCCCCCCTGCCCCGGGAATGACAGATCACCCTGTCCCGTCTTCAGCAAGAATCCTGTTACCTCAGTTTAGCCAGAACTCCCTTTTCCCCGGATATTCTTCTGAGTGATTTTCCGCCTGCTGTCCCTCACCCTGTTCCTTGGCTATAAATTCCCACTTGCCCATGCTGTACTGGGAGTGGAGCCAAACCCCCTCCACCATCTGCAAAATCCCATGGCAGCGGTCCCTGTACCTGTCTCAATGAAGATAGTCTTTCACTCAATGAAGATAGTCTTCACCTGAATGAAGTCTTTCGCCATCTTTAACAACTGTCACTGCATTTTTTTTTAAAACAGGACCTTTGGTAAGATGTGACGAGAACAGTACTTTCCTCTGTGGTCCTCCCCGTCAAAAGTTACAACCCTAGTCTAACCACGAGGAAACATAAGGCACGACCAAACTGAGGGATACTCTACAAACTACCTGACCCGTACTCCCCACACTATCAAGGTCACAAAAACAAGGAAAGTATGAGAAACCATCACAGACAAGAGAAGCCTCACATGACAACTAAATGCAACGTGGAACCCCACACGGGACCTGGAACAGAAGAAGGGCATCGGAGAAAAGCTGATAAAGTCCGAGTAAAGAATGGACGTGAGTGAATGCTAATAAAGCATCGATACTGTTCATTCACTGTGTCAAACGTATATCACTAATGTAAGATCTAGCCACAGGGAAACCGGGTGTGGGTATAAGAGACTCTCTCTACCACCTCTGGAGCTCTTCCGTGAGTCCAACTGTTGTAAAATCAAAAGTGTGTTTTCAAAAAGGGGGATCTAGCATGGGGCCACTCGACAAGAATACAAGGTCAGGACAATGATTCTGGGTGGGCAGCTGGGTGTGGATCCTCTCCCCGCTGCGCCCAAGCCTTCCTGGGCGGTGGGTGGGCAGTGAGCCCTGGGAGGGCAGGCGGGTGGAGAGGCGTGGCTGACTTTGAGGGCCCCTGACGACCTGACCGGACAGGCTTTGATGACTGGCTGAGCCAGGAGCAGAGACTAAAACGCTGAAGCTGAGTTCTGGTATCACCCTGCCGCCAGGTTTCTGGCTCCAATATGGATGGCCAAGAGCATCATCGCTGAGTGAGTGTATGAGGGTGGAAATCCGTGACAGCCGTGGTGCCCATGGATGGAAAAGGTCGCCTGGATCCCCCACCCAGCCCACCTATGCTGTTTCCCAGCTGACTATCCCCCAAGTCCCATGTGGAAAATTTTTAACTCTCCCACTGCTTTTTTTCTTTCTTTTTTTTTTTTTAACGTGGCACTTCATGAATTCGCATGCCATCTTGCACAGAGGCAAGGCGATCTCTGTATCGCTCCGCTTTGAGCACGTGGCTGCTGAAGCAAGCACAAACTTTCCCACTCTTCAATCACCTACCTCCCAGCCAACCCCACTCTCAGGAGATGACACACCCTCTACCTCACAGAGGGAACAGAAACCACAAGAAGGGAACCCCCCGACTTTCCCTCACCACCCCCACAAACTTCCCCACATCCACAAGCAGTCTCTCGTCCTTCCCTCCTTAAGAAAAAAGAAGGGTGACTCTTCTATTTAAAGATGCCAATCTCTCCTCCCCTTCCAGTGCTTTAAAAACACTCTCTGCCCACTTCTGTGGAATATCTGTGCTACTGATGACCTCCTCTCTCTTCAACCTCTCCCTCCTAGCAAATTCGCTCTGATCAGATTGCACTGATGGCTCAAATTTTTCACTTTGTCCTTTGTCACATGACTTCACAGTTCTTCTGTTACGAAAAACATTGGCTGGGGCGCCTGGGTGGCTCAGTCAGTTGAGTGACTGACTTCGGCTCAGGTCATGATCTCACAGCTCGTGAGTTCAAGCCCCACGTCGGGCTCTGTGCTGACAGTGCGGAGCCTGAAGCCTGCTTCAGAGTCTGTGTCTCCCTCTCTCTCTACCCATTCCCCACTCATGGTCTCTCTCTCTCTCTCTCTCTCTTTGTCTCCCAAAAATGAATAAAACATTTTTAAAAATCCAAGTATGTTAAAATAAATAAATAATAAAATAAAATAAAATAAAATAAAATAAAATAAAATAAAATAAAAGGCATAATGCAAGCAGAAGCTTGAAATGCACTTACTTGGCTAAACTCCTTCTCGCAATTGTGCCTTAGCTATCTTCATAAGAAAAACATGCCCAAGCCAGCCTGATGGTCCCAGGAAGAGGACAGGAAGTCCATGGAGCAGACCTGCCATAGCTGGAGTACACAAGCACACTCTAGAACAGGGTCCAGCTCACTCACACACATGTGAGCAAAAGTAATCTAGATTATCTGATCCCCAGTCCATTCAATGATGCATGAACAACAAATATATCTTAAACTAGAGTTTGGAGTTGCTTGTTACGCAGCAATAGCTAACTGGATGTTCATGTGAACGGGTCTCCCATCTTAAAAAAATTTCATACATACATATGACTGTCTTAGTCCATTCAGGCTGCTGTAACAAACTGCTGCAGAATGGGTGGCTCAAACAACAAATATTTATAGTTCACAGTCCTATTGTCTGGGAGTCCAAGATCAAGATACCAGCAGATTCTGTCTCTGGTAAGAACTGATTCTTGGTTCATAGACAGCTATCTTCTTGTTGTGCCCCCACATGGCAGAATGGGGGAGGGAACTTTCTGGAGTCTCTTTTCTAAAAGCACTAATGCTATTCATGAGGGCTCCACCATCATGACCTCATCATCTCCCAAAAGCCCACCTCATAATACCATCATCTTGGGGGTCAGGATTTAACACAAGTTTGGAAGGAACACAAAACATCCAGTCCATTGCAATGACCAGTAATAATCCTGTGAACCTGTCTGCCCATTCCAGCCCTGACCCTCAGTCATCTGACTTCTAAGCTCAACTTCCTGAGTCATCCACTCTCACTCTTGCTACTTACACTCCCCAAATCCTCCTGAAAGTACTTTCCATCAGTCCCCAGTGACCATGTTGTAGGGGAACCCAATGGCTATCAGTCAGTTTTCCTCTTCCTTGACGTCTTCATAGTTTACCCCTTGTCTTGTTCCACTCTTTCGGAACACTCTTTTTCCATGGATATCCTGATAGTTCACCCTTCTGATTTTCCTCCTATCTCTCCAGCCACTCCTCAATTTACTTTATGAGAGTCTCTGTTCTCTTCTTCCTGAAATGCTGTTGTGCCTCAGATGCAAAACTAAGCCCTCCTCTTATCCACACACTCTTCCTCGGTGACCTATCCGTTCTCCTGGATCCAGATGTCACTCTAGAACTCCCAGACTGCTTATCTCTAGCTCTGTCCCTCTTCGTGACTTTCTTAGCTAAATATCTGTCTAATGGATATTTCATCTTGAGTGTCCCACAAACAAATCAAACCCAAAACAGGTTTCTTCGAAACCTGTTCCTCTCTCTCAGTGATGAACATCACCAATCACCTAGGTGTCCAAGCCAGAAATCTGGGCTTCGTCTTCAGCCCTCCCTCACTTTTTCCCCCATCCAAAGTATCATGCAATTCTGCCAACCCCATCTCTTAAATATCTTGCAAGTCTATTCTTGTCTCCCCATCCCCATAACTACTCCCTGATCTGGACCATCACATCCCCAAGGCTACAGCCCATCTCCTAACTGTCCTCCTTAGTTCCATTTCTGCCTTCTCATCAATTCTCCACATTACCAATATGATAACTCCAAGAAGAAATTCTTCTGATCAAGAAAACTACTACTTAAAACCTTAATGGTCTCTACTACTTCACAACTCTTTAGAAAGCTAGCTCCTTTTGGGGCACCTGGGTGGCTCAGCTGGTTAAGCATCGGACTCCTGAGTTCAGCTCAGGTCATGATCTCAGGGTTCTGTGAGTTCACCTGCACCAGGCTCTGTGCTGACAGTGCGGAGACTGCTTGGGATTCTCTCTCTCTCTCTCCCTCTCTCTCTGCCCCTCCCCTGCTTGCCCTTTCTCTCTCAAAATAAATAAAAACTTTAAAAACAAATAAAATAAGCACCTAGCTCCTTTTAATCTGGCCCTGCTCCTTGAAAGGTAGCAGAAGATGCCACCCCAAATTATGCTACTTTGATATATATTATTTTAAACTGAAGGCAGACACAAGGAAAGCTCCCTGTCCTCTCCCATTTGCTTAAAAGCAGGACACAAATTTCCAAAAGAGTCCCTCCTTCTCTTTGTACCAGGAAGAGAAAAGTTAATTGTTGAGGCAGCTGCAGATCCTATCAGCTTGGAGAGGCCCCAGAGAAATCTACATGACAAACTTTCTAGACTTTAGCTACCATTAGTTTACCTTCCCACAGAGTACCATCCCTGGAAGCCTAAAACTACTTTGTTTTGTCCTGTCATTTTTCCGCATATTTGTTCTTTGCTCAAGATCCCAGAGAAGCTGGAGTTCTAAGTCACCTCTTTGAGTTACTCATTTTTCCCTGGTTATCTCCTGTATGTACATGAAATATACATGTTTATAAACTTGTTTTTCTTCTGTTACCCAGCTACTTGATAAGCCATCTCTTCCAATGGAAGCTCTTTGCTGGTCCTCCAAGCCTGAATTAGGCACATGAACCATCCTTGTATCCCAGACCCACATTTCCATGTGGCTGTGGATTCCCACCACCACTACAACCCTCATGACCGTGCTCATACATCCAAAACTTCCAACTGACAACAAAATAAATATATATCTGGAAAGTGATATGGCTCAAGGATGACTATCTCTCTCTTGGCAAACATTCACTTATCAAAAAGGTTAATCACCAAGCTATAACCCACATAAGAATTATAAGGACAGGGAATTACATCGTGTAAGAATTACATGGACATCACAAGTATTAATTGCTGATTAACTCAACATTTTATTGAATACCAGTTTTGGGCTAAGAATCTTGTTTACTCTTTATTCGAGGGAAGGAAACAGAAAATAAACCCGTGCTCCTCTAAAAATGGGAAAATGTTACAGGGTTTGAGTTGTCCAAAGATTTGACTAGTTTGACTCCAGGTACTTGAAATGTACTTTTCCAAATTTCCAAATCAGGCCAGTAGAGGGAACCGTTGACTTTGGAAATGTCACATCCAACCACAGCTACAAAGCGCAAATAGATGCTCCCCAAGTGGGGTGGGGGGGTGGG
>NW_024412377.1:7633079-7686169 GCF_014898765.1 Herpailurus yagouaroundi | reverse complement strand
GCCCCTCTACTTTCTTAATCAAAACACACAGAAACCAAGAAAAAGGAAAACACTTCAAAAAACTAAAAAGAAAAATCAGAATGAAGTCAGACTAAAATCATGACTGTGGGAGGTGATAACAGAATAAATAAACTGAAGAGGCATTTATTCCCGGTTTCGAGCCGAGTCATGCATTCTCCTCCGAAAGGGGCCCTCCCCAAATCCGGTTCATGAGCCAGGCCTTGCACGGGCAGCCTGAGCATCCCCCCCACACACCCCCAAGCCCCAGTCCTCACTGCCACCCTGCCCCCTGCAGTAAGAGGCATACAGAATGTCGGGCCAGCTCTCAGTGCATTTCCTTCAGAACTGTAAAAATAAGTTCAAGGAATAACAAGTTTCAAGGACGCCAGAGATTACTTAGACCCAACCAACTCTAGAGTGTCACCAGCTCAAAAAGACGCCTGCTACTTCCTCACGTCGTCACACTCCTGTCAAAGAGGAACGAGAAATGGAGAAAGGAAATGTCTAACTCCATTCCTGAGACTAACTCATTTCTTTGGTTACCTCACTTTATAATTTTTGTTGTTGTTGGGGTGGGATAGAGGTTGAAATTGCTGGCTAAATGAGATTTAGGGATTATTTGAGGATTTATTTTCATACATTCTCTCCATCGTAAAGGCCTAACACAGATTCAGTGGGATTTTTATTACGCATTAAGTATCTGGAGAGGTTAGACTTCTTAGAGAATCATTTGACAGGCAGATCAAAGGTATTTGCGTCTTAATTTATACTCATGAATGCTGAGTGAGTGCGGTAGAAAGCCAAGACCCCCGACCTTCAGTTCAGTTGTGATATCAAATAATATAAGCATGTGGTTGCTTTAAAGTTTTCCTTAACCACACGGATCCTGTTGGGGCCAACGTTGACCAGACCAAGTCATCTGGGGTCATTCTGTCACCCTTGCCAGTGACTTGCTTTGGCACGGGGCATGTAACACAACCCTGGCAGTGAGATATAAACAAAACTCTGTTGGAGGCATCTGGAAATGTTTTCCTGCCCTAGAGAATAGGACACAGACAGGGATTTGCTCCCCCCTCCCGAAGTCTCCCTGTGTTAGTCTTGGCAGCACGAGGGAAAGGTCAACAGCACTTCTGAGAAGCTGGCTCCCCCATCCTGGCCTCTCGGAGCCGCTCAATGAAGCAACCGCATCACCGTGGCCTTCAGAAACATCGTGTTGCAAGAGAAGGCAGCTTCTTCGTCATCGAAGCCCTGTTTCACTGGGTGCTCGGTCAACTGCGCCCAGAAACATCATAGCAGATCCTGGGCTGCCGTGAGAATCAGGCAAACGCAAGTGCAAACCATAATTCAGGGACTGGCAAACACTAAAGATTGATCTTTCCCAGGGCTGGCAAGAATGCCCTTGGGAACCTGGTGGAAAGTATAAATTGTTGCGGTTTTTTTCTAAAGGCCCCTCGGCAGCAGCTATGGAAATGTGCGTGTCTTTGACCCAGCAGTTGAGTTCTAAGAATCTACCCGTGCATTTCTTCCCCTTCCTTCTCTGCCCCTGCTTTCGGGCGCAGAGGCTGGCCTCCAGAAAGGGCACCTGCCCACTCTCAGCCCTGAGGTCTCTGGTGTGGCTCAGCAGGGGCTGCGGCAGAAGGAGAGACGGGGGTACTCGCCCCTGCCTCCCACCCCCCACCCCCACCCCACAGACCGCCAGCTTCCCCTTCGCAGGGGCAGGCCTCTGCCTGGGTCAGTCTCCCGGGGTCCCGCCTCTGCAGACAGTCCCCTTACAATTCCTCACTCCAGCCATCTGACAACACCTGTTGCTCAATACACCCTCTTCAGAAACGCACCCCCAGGGCCGCCTGGGTGGCTTCACCGGTTTAGCATCTGACTTCAGCTCAGGTCGTGATCTCACCGGTCCAGAGTTCAAGCCCCGCATCGGGCTTGCGGCCGTCAGCACAGAGCCTGCTTCGGATCCTCTGGCCCCTTCCCTCTCCCTGCCCCTCCCCTGCTCATGCTCTCTCCCTCAAAAATAAACATTAAAATATATATATATATTTTTAAATGCGCCCCCAGACACAAACGACTTCACTACAGCACTATCTGTAACAGGCTAGTTTAGACCCCACGTGCACTACACTCAAAGTTTGGGAGGCTGGATTCTGTGTGCTTTGGCTCACTGTGGGTAGCCCTTGGATGTCAAGTAATTGCTAAATAAATATTTGTTTTAAGAGCGGATCTGCTCGAGAATGGGTGAGTTACGGTTTCCTGAACTGCCTCACAGTTACTGGACACGGGGGACACGGCCGTGGACGCACAATCGTACTCAGGAGTGTGCTGCAATTAGAGCAAGGTAAGTCTTGGGTCCACGGGTCGATGTGAAGAGATCTCCTGGATCTACGAAGTGGAAAAAATTAAAGCCAACGTCTCTATGGAATTCTCCTATGCACGTAAATAAAACGCACACGCACACACGTGAGGGTCTGAAAGGGAGACGCTGAGGTCTGGAGGTGTAGGCGGCTGGTCGATTTGTGAGATAGAGAATGTGAGAGAGGGGAACACGACCTTTTTAAGAAAAAAAAAAAAAAAAAAGAATACTTCCGTGGCGATTTTCTACTGTAAGCACATATCACTAGGCATCTTTTGGAATTAAGAACTCACCAAATAAGTAAAACTGGTTATGCAATTGGGGTAAAATGGGACACGACCATGTCTCAGCCGAAACCTCAAATAGCCGCTTTCCTAAAACAGCGGGGAAAGGCACGAACAGATTCTCCGCTGCTTTCCTTTATTCTCGCTTTAATGACGCCTCTGCGTCCCTCTGACATCTCACCGGGCCGCGTGGCTTCCCCAGCCTTGAATGCCCACCGAGAGACGTCCCCAGTCACTGCAAGCTATGACAGCCTCCACGACCTCAATTCCCTGGGGCGCCTGGGTGGCTCAGTCAGTTAAGCATCTGGGTCATGATCTCGCGGTTTGGGGGTTCGAGCCTCGCATCGGGTTTTGTGCTGATAGCTCAGAGGCCGGAGCCTGCTTCAGATTCTGTGTCTCCCTCTCTCTGCCCTTCTCCCCGTGGGATCCCCAGACCAGCAGCAGCAGCAGCAGCAGCAGCATGGGCTGGGAACTTAGTGAGATGCACATTCTCAGGCCCCTCCCCAGACTTTTTCAATCTGAAACTCTGGGGGCAGAGCTAGGCAATCCTTCTTTTAACCAAACCTGCATCAAAACACAGATTACCCACCCCGGGCTGGTGATGAGAACCAGGCTGTGTTGTAAGGTCCCAATGTTCACAGGGAGAGGGGCAACCCCTGGAGGTCCCGTCACCACCTTCAGAAACAAATTAGGGAAAAATCACTTCCTCCTTTGAGGCAATTAAGACAAACAAGGAAATGCTTTTCAGTCAGATTTTTTAAGGTGGCAAAAAAGCCCCTCCCTCCCAGCACCCCCCAAACTAGTCAGTTCTAAAGCAGGCTTGGGGCGGATGTCCCAGGCGTCAGAGCCCAGGAACAGGGAGGGGGAGCCAGGTGGAGAAGAGGGTGGGGCCGGAGAAGTGGCCTCATTCCCAGCTTGAGCAACTCAGTAAGCAAGTTAAGGATCACGGACACCAGCAGAAAGAGAAAACTTAAAAACAAGGAAAGCGGGGCCCCTGGGTGGCTCAGTTGAGCGTCCAACTCTTGATTTTGGCTCAGGTCATGATTTCATGGACCAGGAGATCAAGCCCCCGTGTCGGGCTCTGTGCCAACAGCTCCGAGACTGCTTGAGATCCTCTCTCTCCCTCTCTGCCCCTCCCCTGCTCATTTTCTCTCTCTCTCTCTCTCTGTCCAACCAAATAAACATTAAAAAAAAAAAAACAAGAAAAGAAAATAGATTATAATGATATACCTATTGTTTAAGAAGATAGAAGAAAAGCCATGTACACATCAAATTAACCACGGCTACCTCCAGGCAACAGAGCTGGAGCCCTGGGAGTGAGGGAGGAGCTAGGAGATTTTCACCCTGAACTCTACTGGCTTTCTGTGTTGACCTTTAGCTGCTTATGTGGTTTTCCTCCAAACACTGTGTGTTCTATTTTATACTCAACTGAGTGGCACACCCCCGGTGCCAGGCGGAGAAAGCGCCCAGGACAGCCATCCTGCTGGACCACCCAGTCCGGGCCACGGCCCGGGCACCTGCCCACTACTCGTCTACCCGTGGTGCCCATGTAACTAAATACACCCCGGCCATGCTTGGATCATCCCTAGTGATGTAACCACGCTGCAACCTGACCCAAGCCGAGGAGAGGCTCCAGCAGGGACCCCCAGCTCTCTTGAGGTCAGAGTGGGGGGCCATGAACACACGAGTCTTGTCCCCTTCCCTGCCTCCCACGGGTGACCAAAGGAGTAGAGAGAAGGCAGCAGAGCTGCGGGGAACCACAAAGGGACCGCTGGAGGTGGAAATGGATGTGGGACGCAGGGGAGGCCCCAAGCAGCCCATCAAGACCTTGGGAAAGTCAGCAGCGGCCCAAATGAGAAGGGCGGGGCCAGAAAGAAAGGTGGGCTGGGGGGGGGGGGGCACCTAGACCCACCCAGCACACGAGGCCGGACAGGAAGTCCCTGGTGGTCCCAGCACAGAGCGAGCACACGACAGTGGGGGCTCGTCCTCATTAACACAGGCTGCTGCCCCACCACGCGCAGCCTGGAAATGAAACCACAGGGACGAACCAGGGCTGTGTGTAGCCCCCGACTCCTCCGCCTGTACTGCAGGGCCATGGGCCCTGAGCCTAGGCTCAGCAGTCCCCCCTTTGCTGGGCCTCTCTCTAACCCTGAGAGGGCCTACGTCATTTTCGACTTAAAATACATCAATTCGGGAAAAGCACGGTCCCTGCATAAGGATGGGTGTTACAGAATGAATGTTCATGTCCCTCCGCCCCACAATTCATATGTTGAAACCCCAAGACCCAGTGTGACTACATTTGGAGATAGGGCCGTTGTGGAAATAATTAAAGTTCCATGTGGTCACAGGGGAGCCCTGATCCAATTGGACAGGTGTCCTTGTAAGAGGAGACGCCACGGGGCGGCTGGCTGGCTCAGTCAGTGGAGCGTCCGACTCTTGATTTGGGCTCAGGTCATGATCTCAGGGTCATGGGATCAAGCCCCGAGTCGAGCTCTGTGCTGAGCACGAAGCCTTCATAGGATTCTCTCTCTCCCTCTGCCTCTCTCCCCTGCTTGCTCGCTCTCTCTCTCTCTCAAAATGAGTAAACAAACAAGTAAATAAATAGCAGGAGACACCAGAGACCTCACGCTCTCTCTCCACGGAGTGAGGACACAGCAGGGAGGCACCATGTACAAGAAGCCAGGAAGAGAGTCCTTACCAGGAACCAAATCCCCTGACATCTTGATCCTGGATTCCCAGCCTCCAGAACTCGGAGAAACAAATTTCTGTTGTTTAATCCCCACCTCCAGTTTCTGGGACTTTTGTTACAGACGGCTGAACAGACTGACCCTACACATGTTCAAGACGAATAAAGTAAATGTAACCCAGTGAATGGCAGAAAATAAACTACTGAAGTAATAGGCAGAATTTACCCAGTGCTTAAAAGGGTGGGGAAAAGAAAAAAAAGGGAGAGAAAGCGGTGACGCAGGACCAGGTGACTTACTCTCCCCTTAAGAGGGAATCTCAGGAAGAAAGAACAAAACAAGGCAGGTAGTGTTTCAAAGAGATTAACGGAAAAGTGTTTACTGCAGTAAAAATATACCTAATACAAGTCAAAATGAGCACAGAGAGGAGCTGAGAGGTAGGATAGTTGGGGAGGGGGTGTTTTCAATGTCAAGGATGAGGCGGGAGGTATTTCCAAGTCTCAGCAATACCCAGGTATCAACAAAGACACAAACACAGGCTGGACTCCCACTGATTCCCCTGCAACACTCAATGAGGGAAAAAAAGGGCAAAGGACAGGTTGTTGCTCTTATGTGAACACAAAATGCATTTTCTTTTTTCAATTAAAAAAATTTTTTTGATGTTTATTTTTGAGAGAGAGAGAATGCACACACAAGTGTGAGCGGGGGAGGAGCAGAGAGGGAGACCCAGAATCCGAAACAGGCTCCAGGCTCCGAGCTGTCAGCACAGAGCCCCACGTGGGGCTCAAACCCACAGACCACGAGATCATGACCCGAGCCGAAGTCGGATGCCTATCTGACTGAGCCGCCCAGACGTCCCAATGCGACATTTTGAAAAGGCAAGAATTCAGAAGGTGTCTCACGGGTATTAAACCACAACCAAAATCCTCAACACACACAGAGTCCTTGCCAATCAGCAAGAAAGGAAATCTCTTCCTACTGCACGTTCTCCTAGTGTTCACGCCTGGTCTGTGCCGTGGGCCCCACTCTCCACCCACCCCTGACGCCCCGATCTGTCCCCCATGGGAGCACTGGAATTTGGAGCTCCAGGCCGTCCACCTGCCGTGGGGACCTCTTACACGTGTCACGTCTCAAAGGCCTGCGCGCCAGATGGGGCCGGTGCTTCCCCACCTACTGCTCTCCGTGTACCCCTTTGCATCAGTCATCCCCTGTCCCGAGGCTAGAGGCCATCCCAGCTGCCACCTCCCCTCCACCATCCACATCACACGTCACTTTCCGCCAGGCAGCTTTTTTGCTCCTTCTCTGCCTCTGAAACCGCTTCTGGACTCCCAGGATTGGTCAGCCCCTGGCGTCACACACCCAGCCTCATGGCACCCAAACGGATTTGGTACCTAGACCCTTAATGATCTGGTCCCCATCTCCTCACGGGACCACCCCTCACCTCTCCTAGTCACACTCAATCCTACTGCCACATACAGTGCCTGAGTAGCGCCGGGCTCCCTCCTGGCCCCGCGCCTTTGGATGCCTCGCCTGCCACGGCCTCCCTCTGAGTTCCTTGGCACTCAGTTCAAGCCCCCTCTTGCCCGACCCCTATCCTGAACCCCCAGGCCCGTTCCGCCCACACCACCCAGTGCACCTGCCGTCAGATGCCTCCCGCGCTGGAGAATTACTTGAGGGCAGAACTGCCCTTGACTTTGGCATCCCTGGTTCCCGGCCAGGGGGAGGGGTTGAATAAGGAGCCACGATCACCGAGTGCCTCACGATAGCCTCTTACACCTTTGCCGTTCAGGACACTGTGGACCTGGGCTTTACAAAGCGTGGGGTGCCTCTACGAGGGCAAAGCTTCATACCCTGAAACCTGCTGAGGCGAACGGGTGTTCGCACAGCCTGGCCCCTACGTTTGGGGAATTCTCCGCTCACCCACCTCGACCGAAAAGCAGCGTGCACAGACTACTTCCTGCTACATTACGGGGAACGGAACTTCCAGATGCTGGCTTTGCGGGCTCCCTGGGCTCCCTGGGTCCGAGTCACCCACGCTGGCTCTGACCCAGGCGCTCGTGATGCAAAATATGGGACTGAGAGGTCTCGCTACGGTGGTAGCAGCAGACGCTGTGTTTCCAGAATCAATGTGCGGCATGGCTTGGGGTATCTCTGCCAGCCTCCCAGCCCCGAGTCCGACACTCGGCAGCTCCCAGCGACACGGTGAGGGGTCCTACATTCCTGTAATAAGCGAACGCCTTTTCTTCCTGACTCAGCGGGAAGCGGCTTCTTTGCGACTGACAGCCCGACTGATGAAACAGATTACTCTCGGAAGCCAAGAGTTTGGCTCTTGGCCACAAAGTGGCCACAAAGTGGTCAAGTGACAAACCCACTCAAGGCCACAGTTACAAATGACGCGTGGTTCTGAAGGGATGAGCACAGCTTTGCGTCTGTCTCCCACCAATGATGCTAGAAGAGGACAGCCACAAGGCACTTGGCGGTGTGGGCAGAAGTGCCACTCCTGGCAATGACCGTCTTGGGCCGGAGGACACTCAGTGGGACGCACACCGGCCGAGCTGTCTCCCCAACAGTCCTGCCTCGTTGCCCTGACACACCCTCAGCAGGCGTCTTCACGCTGCAGGCAAGTGTCAGGTGACCTTGTAAATACGCCGATTTGATACAGTAACTCTCACTTGTGTCTCTTTCAGCTAGGAGTCCACCAGCCTCTCCCGGCCCCCAGCTCCAAGCACCGGGTGGGGCGCGAGGCTCTAGGTGAAGGATGACAAGGCCGGGTGGCCGAAGCAGCGTCACGTTCGGGCGTCAGGGTGAGGTCCGCCCAACGCTGAGCTCTGCACGAGTAAACTCTGCATCGTCCCGAACGCACTACGATGATGTGTTTGCATACTGAGCAGCAGTTTCTCGCACCTCTTACTTGGAGAACAGATTTCTGATCAATTCCCGTCTTTACAATAATCTCGCCAGCTGAGTGCATGTGCGGGGGGCCCCCCTCAACCCCACCACCGGGTAGCTGCTCCCCAGCCTCGGCTCTGGGAGGGAAGAGCTGGGTCTTACCTGCCTGCGCAGCCGTGATTAGGGCCGTGTTCCCCTCGCTGTCCTGCCAGTTGACGTCAACGTGGGGGCACTCTGCTAAGACCACAACAGTATCCACAAAGCCGTGGTAGCAGGCGACAATAAGGCCGGTCTAGAAGTGAAGAGGGAAGCGGGTCAGAGGGGCAGAGCCCAAGCATCACCCCTGCAGGCCCCGTGTGCGTGTACCGTCCCCTGGGGGCAGGGAGGGGGGTGCTGGGCGAGCAGTGGTGGGAACAGAGAACCCGGAGTCCAAGTCCTGGGTGGCAGTTTAGAACAAGCCAGCCATGTTCTCGTCCTCCAGCGTTAATATCGAGCGCTGACCGTGAGGGAGGCACAGTGCCTGGAAAACACCAGGGACCCAAGACTCCGGCCCTACGTGGTTCGCCTTCTAGCGGGAGGAAAAACACCAAACTCTACGCCTAACATATGGGTAATGACGGGTAGAAGGTAGATTAGTGTAAGAGAGGCTGTGGGTGCAGGGGGGACGTGGCTCGGTCTCAGGTAGGATGCTCAGAGGTCGGGGGCGGGGGCCTCCCTGGGAAGACGTCATTGGACACAGACGGGAAGGAGGTGAGGGAAGGGGGCCGTGGAGGGGGAACATCCAGCTGGGAGGCCCGCAGGCTGGAGCAGTGAGAACCAGAAGGAGGAAGTCAAGGACGCATCAGGACCACAGAGGCCACCGCACAAGTGCTCAGACCGAGTACCAGCATCCCGGCCGGCCGCTGGATGGAGATACACTAGGAGACCAGAGTGGAAGCGGGGAGACCAGTTGGGAGGGGGTGTGTAATAAAAATTAAATGATTTGGCTTTTGTCCCCAGTTCCTGGTGCACAGCTCTTAAAACCCTCAGAAACGACTGTTTCCTACACACAGAAGAGATGACGCACATCGGGGACAGGGCGCTGGTAGCTTCCAAATGGGGGCCAGTCTCTAGAAAGACCACCCACCATGTACGTTGGAGGTCGGATCTCGCCGCTGCTCTGTATCACCCAACCCTACCTCTGTGGGGGGAGCAGGGCTGCAGACCAAGTGTCATCACCGGTAGCCAATGATTGAACGGCTAGAGCAAACCATGTCTGCTTAACATAAGTTTCATAAAAACTCCTGAACGACAGGGTTTGGGGAGCTTCCGGGTGGGTGGACACATCGAGGGGCTGGGGTGCTGGGTGGGTGGCACACCAGGAAGGGCATGCGATCTCTACACCCTTTCCCACACGCTGCCCCGAGCACCTCTTCCATTCGGCTGTTTCCGACTTTCACCCTTTATGATAAGCCAAGGATAGTCAGTCAAGGGCCTTCCTGAGTTCTGGGAGTTATTCCAGCAAATTATCGAACATGAAGGTGGAGGGCAGGGGAATCCCCAAATTTTATGGCCCGTGGGTGGACACCGGAGTCTGAAAGTGGGGGCAGTCTTGTGGGCCTGCGCCCAAAACCTGTGGGGTCTGTGCTAACTCTGTGTCAGAATTAATTGTTGGAGACCCTGTTGGGGTCAGAGAGCTGGAGAACTGGGATGGAGAAACGACACGGATCCGGTGTCAGAAAAAAGACGTCCCAGGGGATTCCCGCGCATGCTGGGCAAGCGGTGACGGCGTCATCCGTGAGCCAGGAAGCATGCCCCCACCAGAACCCGGCCGTGCCGGCACCCTGGTCTCAGATGGCCAAGGCTCCGGAACCGTGAGAAACAAATTCCCGCTGTTGACAAGCCATCCACTTTACAGGGTTTTGCTACAGCAGCAGCCGAGCTGAGCTGACCCAACGCTTCGTAACAAAAGAAAACGATCGAAGGCTCCTCACACACGTGGATTCAGCAGCATGTGCAAAAACTCAGCCCAGGGAAAGACGTGTCAATCCGGAGTTAATGATCGCCTGATCTGAGCCCCGCCAGCCACACACAACCACCCCACGGGGGATGCAGAGCTTAAGTCTGGAGCCACTCCACGGTGACCCAGCTCTACTGTTGCCAGACTTTTAACAAGAATGCAGTTCTTCACGGAACAAGGAGAAGGCATGGGCGCTCCCACCAGCTTATCTCAATAAGGTCCTAGTTGCTGTCCCAAAAGAGAAGAGCGAATCACAAATGTTAGAATCTTTCGTCTTAAAGACTACCACAGACTTTTTTCAATACTGACACCCGTTCTACAATGCCAGGATGTCTATAATGTTGGGACTATAAGAAAGGCTATTTAATATGCCCCGGCTTGTTACATTCTTTGCACTAAGTCATTCTGTCTACAGAGTGAAACGTTTCACAGTAATTTTAAAGAGAAGAGAGAGCCTGGGTGGCTCAGTCGGTTAAGCATCTGACTTCGGCTCAGGTCATGATCTCACGGTTTGTGAGCTCGAGCCCCGCATCGGGCTCTGTGTTGACAGCTCGGAGCCTGGAGCCTGCTTCAGATTCTATGTCTCGTTCTTTCTCTCTCCCTTCGTCGCTCTCTGCCTCTCTCTCTCTCTGTCTCCCTCTCTCTCTCAAAAATAAATAAACATTACTCTGTCTCTCTCTCTGCCTCTCTCTCAAAAATAAATAAACTTTAAAGAAAAATTTAAAGAGAAGTGAGCACAAGTGATCCCAGGCTTACAAGCTGCTAAAGGCTTTCAGCTTCTCTGATAACTAGAGTTCACTGCCACCAACATCCACATCCTCCCACCCACCTTGTCAGCTCACTGCTGCATAAAGGGTCTGGAAAACTTGTGACTCCATTTGGCAAGTGCCAAAGTCTCATTTTGAACTTCTTTGGATGGAGGTATTTCTCAAGTGGTCTACAATTTGCAGACGTATAAACAAGGCATGCTGGACACAATGTAACCTCTTCCTTTCTACATGATTACACAAGAGGCTCATATTTAACAGAAAAAAAAATCTGAAAACAGAGAAGAAAAAAATTACCCAGACATACACAATCTTACACACACACACACACACACACACACACACACACACACACACATTTTTTCTATGCCAAAATAGGATTATCTGCTATTATGTTTCAATGAGGAATATATGAGCAACATCTTTTCAAATCAATAAAAACACTTCGTGTCAACATCTCCAGCAGACACGGAACATTATATTCTAGAACACAGCATAGTAGTATCTAGTATACAATAGCCATTATATATCTACAATAGTATCTACTATATAATAACGATTCATAGTTATTTAATGAATCCTCACTCCTAGATACTGAGATTGATTCCTATTTCTCGCTATTATGAGTAAAATTTGCAGTGGAAGTCTCCCGAACCACACCTTCATGCATCTCATTCCTTATGGTCTCAGGAGACATTCTCAGAAGTAGTATTTCTGGACTGTAGTAAAGAGGTATCTTGAAAGCTTTCAACACATATTGAAAACCTGCCCTTCAGAAATATCCCAAAGGGTGTCCACCTTTGCCAGTCTGGCCATCCAATGGTTACCTCAGGACTCTAGGTTAAAAGGAGGAATTTCCATCGGCAGATAATAAAGCAATGAATGTTCTCCAGTGCTCCTGTGCACCTGCCTCTTGGTTCAGCTCTCTCTTTTGAGATGCTCACCTCCATTCCTTGTTACCACAACCACTGGGAGGGTCCACTCTGGACCCACAGCCCCTTCCAGCCACCTAATGTAAGACTTCCCAAAACGTGCAGCACGCTACTGCTGGCAGTAGCCTTGGGGAAATCTTGGCAAGACCTTAGGTCAAAATTGAAGAGTATCAGGGGGAAAAATAGACAACTAACTTGGAAGGCTCAGGATAAAATGGTATCAGAAACAGAAGGGATATATCTAGTCTCCCAACAGAGACTGACTTACATTACTATTAAAGACAATTGTCTTTGTTCCCTGCCCCCTGGGAGTCTAGCCCATAAGTCTGATATTTCCCTGTGTAAGATTAGTGTTTAACTGCAGGTTAAACTCTGTTTAAACTGGGGCCCCTTGGTGCCCCTTGACAGGAACATTGGAGGTAGAGTCTTTGGCCACCTCAGACCATGGTTTCCCAAGACCAACTGCAACAAAAGTCTCATCACAAAGGCAAATAAATATTGGAACACCTGGATGGCTCAGTCGATGGAGCATCCGACTTCGGCTCAGGTCATGATCTCACGGTTCGTGGGTTCGAGCCCTGCATCAGGCTCTGTGCTAACAGCTCAGAGCCTGGAGCCTGCTTCGGATTCCATGTCTCCCTCTCTCTCTGCCCCTCCCCAGTTCACGCTCTCTCTCTCTCTCTCTCTCTCTCTCTCAAAAATAAATAAACATTTTTTTTTTAAAGAAGGCAGATAAATATTAACCACTTGCTCTAATGACAGAAGCCCATTTGTGGATGGTTCCTAAAGCCACATATAGGATTTTTTTTTTATTATAAGCAAACTGTCCATGAGAATAAAATAATATTATTAAGAAAAAAAATAAGTAAACTACCTACAAGTGGAAGTTCCCATTTGGACATCAGCAGGAAATTCTAGTCCCTCCAAACAGAAGCTTAATTTTGAAGCCAACACACCACAGAAAAGTTGGAAGGATAACAACAAAATGGGTTGAGATGCTTCTGCTTAAAAATTGTAAGGGTTGGTACATGGAAAAAAACCAAATAAACAAATGCAGACCCCATTCCTTGCAGGAAGAAATGAGGATCTAACACCAGGAATATTAGCAGCATCATTTATTATGTTGACAAATAAAGAGGGGGAGGCAGGAAGAAGAAAGGTGATCAACACACACACACAAACATCCAGAAAATGCACAGGAAACATCTAGATGAATTACACCAACGTATTAATGCCCTCTGTAGAAGGAATGGGAATAGAGTGTATGTGATGGTTAAGTTGATGTGTCATAAATTTACATTGTACCCAGGTATCTGGTCAAACATTATTCTAGGTATTTCTGTGAAGGAGGTTTTTTTGTTTTTTGGGGTTTTCGTTTGTTTGTTTCTTTGTTTTTAATGAGACTAACATTTAAACACACAAATATACACACATCTACATAGTTATATGTAATTGTTATATAATTATATATAGCTAAATAGATATATATCTGTGTGTGTGTGTATATCTAGCTATAAATACATATAGAGAGACACGCATAGATATATAGAGATCTCCAGGTACACACAGAGATTCTGTTGGTCTATTTCTCTGGAGACTCCAGAATAACTCAAGGTAGGTGTGGGAAAGGAACACTTTGAAAGAACTGCTTTTTATTCTTTTTATTCTTTACTTTTCTGCACAGTTCACATTCTTTATTTTATTTTGTTTACATTTATTCTTTATTTACTTTTAAGAGAGAAAGAGAGCACGAGCAGGGGAGGGACAGAGAGAGAAGGAGACAGAGAATCCCAAGCAGGCTCTGTGCTGTCAAAACGGAGCCCGATGCTGGGCTCAAACCCACAGACCGTGAGGTCGTGACCTGAGCCAAAATCAAGAGCTGAACATTTAACATTTAACCAACTGAGCCACCCAGGCACCCCCCCCCTCTTTTTTGTTATGTTTGTACAGCTCACATTCTTTAAAACAAAGTTGTATTTGTGAGGAACTTACACGATTTTAATTCACAATGAAAAACAAGTACAAGTAATGATGTTTACATTCATAACATTCTCATTAGGAAATACAGTTTTATAACCACCACTGTAAACAGTCAAGGAAAGAACCATCTGTGAGGAGGGGAGGAGGGGCAGTGGGCAGACGAAGCAGGAGATGACAAACAGCCAAGTGAAGAGACCGGGACACCAAGAAGCCCATAGAAATCCCACAGCCATATAGTACAAAAGTAGGTACGGTAATTATCCTGATCATCCAGAAGGAAAAGGGTATTGCCCATGTTCTGATGCGAGAACAAAATTCCATCATTCATAGTACAACCGTTTGAAGTTTGGTACCAAGAGAATTAGCTAGAGTTACTCGAAAACCCGTGTCTATAAAACACCTCTCTCCGTTCTCCATCACGATACCACCGGCAGGAAGCAGGAAATGTTTATGCAGCTTTAGGAATAAACTTAAGAAACTCAGTCCTCTAAAGATATGCTGTTATTTCTAGAAGATGCCATGAGTTATGGCTAGCATGGGTGTGATTTGTTGGCCATACTGTGTTTGGCACAGTTTCAACAATCTTATTTATGATTAATGGGCGCCATGATGAAAAAGTAAATCCCAGGATGGGAATTTGATCTATGTCGGTCACTGCCGCGTCCTCAGCTCCAAGAACGATGCCGAGCTGTTACGTACTTGTTGAACAAATAAATGAATACTAGGAATTTTAGTAAACAGCTTCTTCCCAGAGGGTAAATGGATTTGGCCTTTGTGCTACCACATTTTGATGGCAAGGACATGGCCAGGACCCTCTGGACAGCGGGCAGTGTCTACCGTCAGCCTTCTGCTGCTCCCACCTTGGCCCATGCCCTTACACACGCACTTGGAAGGCAAAAAAATCCAGCAACTACAATCACCCTCACATTGCCTGAGCTTGCAGGCTTTAAATATTTCTCACCAAACTATCACTTTGTAAAATGTTGCTTTTGTGTTTCGCACCTCGTAAAACATTTGCAGCTTCGGTGAGGAGATGTTTTACTCTAAGAAGCGGTTCCTGCTCCCTTGAGACATGCTCACAATTGGGATGGCTGATTAGGTCAAGGGAGCGGCTGGGGATGGTCAGGAAAATCCATACTCTCGGGGGAAGCGCTGTTTGCACGCCTGGAAGTCTGTCAGACAGACGTTAATAAAACAGATGCTAGGCTGGCCATCTAGAACTAAAACCACAGCAAAGTGTCCCTTTGTTAACGTCCAAGATGATGTGAATTAAAATCAAGGGCCTAAGAATAGTCCACTGCAGGGTGGAGGTGGGAATCCAGGATAAGAATAAGTCAGACCCCTGGTTGCAGCAAAGACAATGGCCCGAGAAAAGAGAGGTCCCAGCGAGGGACAGGTTCCTGATTCAGCCCCACACAGTAGAGCAGGCACACTCGGACCTGTGCAAGCAGAAGACTGACACAGACAGTCTACTCTGAGAGTCTTGTGAAAACACCTCCTGCCCATCTAATTAACCTATTCTCTCAACGAGGTTCCCAGAGGAAGGGGCTGGGTATTCTATAAAAGTCTTCCCCTGACACCAGTCCATTATTTCCATATATTACGGAGAGAAGGTGAGTGATGAAGCGACAAGCCCAGCCCCACAGGCAGGAATGCTTCCCATGCCCGGAACACGGAAGGGGCTTGGGAGAGGTCTGTGCACCTGCACGGCAGGGAATCCTTGACCTGAGCCGTCTTATAGAGACGCCCGATGATGCATGTCAAATGGCACCGCTCCTCTTAAATTCTTCACTGAACGAAGAAACGGTTGTGGCTCGAGGCAAACCCTGCCTGCCTGTGTTAGGGGAGTTGCATGAACTCAACCGCCCAGGCAGCAAACTTCCTCTCTGAAGCGTCTCCCCAAGAAGGCACGTTAGCGTGCAATTTCTAAGATACAACATCTATTTTCCTTTAAAGACACACACTTGTAAGACTTCCTAGGTGTGATTTTTTAGTATCTGGAGCCGGATTACTTCCTCCGATGTGTTGTCAGAAGTTTGGAGGGTAAAGAGATGTCCAGGTCTGGTGGAAAGGGGTTGGGGGTGACCACCTGGCCAGCAGGCAGGTCCCAAGGGCACCTCCCACTGCAGTATGTAACCCCAGCACCTCTCAGAAGGCAGTTCACAGGAACGAGCACCATGGAACATTCCGGGTACAGCGCGTGCAAACACATGCTTCCTGAGGGCCTACTTGTGTCTGGCGCAGTTCAACGCTGGGGGATGCAAGGGAACCAGGCAGAAATCAGCATAGCCCCTGACAATCCACTTGTGCACAGACAGCCCCTACACCCAGCGGCAATCTCCGGGATGTATGCAAGAGTGTTCCTTGTAGACTAATTCCAAATGCTGAGAAAAGTAAAGTAGAAAGTCAGTAATGCAACAAACACCCTCGTCACTCAGCTACATGAACAAAGGCTAATATTCTGTCATAATGGCTTCACGTTCCTGTGAGAAGTCAACATTCCAGAAGGAGCTGGCATTCCTTTTGTATCCTTCCTCCCCAGAGGCAACCAGTTTCTGCGCTGATATGTATCCTGACTTGCCTTTTGAATTTTCATTACCAATGCATGTGTCCATAAGCAATAGGTTAAATACAGAGTTGTTAGTTTGTATTTTAAATATTTACAGAAAAGTTGTATTTCCATGGATATACGAGCACACACCCTGATTTCCTCGGCGCTAGATGTGAGATGTATCATCTTCAAACATGGGTCTCTCGCTGGTCATTTATACCCCCAAACCGGCAGACACTTAAAGTGGTTCCAAAGCTCCTCAACTGTAAATATGGAGCACTGAGTGAAAACCTTGGTCTGTATCTCCTCACGCACACCAGCTAGAGCTCTACCCTGGAATCGGCATCTAGAAGTCAGGGTTTCTCGACTACGGCACCACTTATATTCAGGCCCTGTAGCCGTTTATTGTGAGAGGTGAGCCATGTACTGAAGGATGTTTAACTGCATCCCTGGCCACTACTCACTAAATGCCAATAGCATCCTTCACCCCCAATTAATGACAACCCAAAATGTCTCCAGACATTGCCAAGTACCCCCCAGCCCGGGGAGAGGAGGGCAAAATCATCCCCAGGCAAGAAATACCTAAATACATAGGCAGAATCTGCCAAAATTCTCCCCAAGGTGGTTGTAATTACTTAAATGCCGCCACTGGTATATCCAAGTTACAATCTTCATTCTCACCAATATCCAATACTGTAAGCGATACCAACTTTTCTTTTTTTCTTTTTCTTTTTTTTTTTAAGTTTACTTATTTATTTTGAAAGGGGTGGAGGGGAAGGGGCAGAGAGAGAGGGACAGAAAAATAGCAAGCAGGCTCCATGATGCCAGCGTACAGCCCGACATGGGGCTCGAACTCACGGACCACGAGATCAAGACCTGAGCTAAAACCAAGAGTCGGGTGGTCAACTGAATGAGTCACGCAGGTTCCCCCCAACTTTTCTTCTTCACCAATTTTAGCTTGGGTTCCCAACTGCCAGACTGAAGGTCTTCCACACGTTTAGTGGTCATCTGTTTCCTCTCCAGTGAAGCACTGATTTACACTCTTGGCCATTTCCTACTGGCTTCTCTTCCTTATTGACCAGTCTGAGTTCTTTATAGATTCAGAGTCAGCACTGTCCAAGAGAAATATAACAGGAGCCACAAATATGAGCCACATATTAATTGTAAATGTCCTGGTGGCCACATTCAGAAAGGCAAAAAGAGACAGGGGATATTCATCTTAAATATGCATTTTACTTAACCGAACATATCCCAAATACGTTACGAGTTTAACTCATTTTCAACATTAAAAATTTTGATGAGATATTAATGAGACCTAAGTCTTGACGAGAAGCCCCGAGTCACACTGAAATTGCCAGAAATGAGCTTTTTGCTGCATCTCCTAGAAAGGGGCAAAGGGAATTGTCGTTAACAGTTGTTGACTCAATATTGTCAGCGCTATCAATAATAAGGTGAACGCACTGAGAGTCTAGCAGAAAAACGAGTGGTTGGAAGCTTGCCACCTAGGGTGTTTTGCTATCCCAAGTAACCCTCAGCATTCCTCAAAATGTCCGGATGGGGGCACCTGGGTGGCTCAGTCAGTTGAGCGTCCGACTTCGGCTCGGGTCATGATCTCGCAGTCCGTGAGTTCGAGCCCCGCGTCGGGCTCTGTGTGGACCGCTCGGAGCCTGGAGCTTGCTTGGGATTCTGTGTCTCCCTTCCTCCCTGCTCCTCCCCTGTTTGCACTCTGTCTCTCTCTCCCCCAAAATAAACAAACATTTAAAAAATAAAATAAAAACACAAAACGCCCTGATGGGCATCTTTCATGCTCTTTTCCTGTCATCTACATGCGGAGGGCCCACACTAACCCACGTGTGGGTGACAGTCCACGAGGGAATTGGTAAGGTACACAATAAAACCTTGAAAAACAAAAGAAAACACAAAACAAGGGCAATCCAGTTGTGGGAGTCCCTGGAGCTGTCCCCACACTGTCTCCTCGTCTTGCCAGAACCATTTTGGTAGAACTGCATGCACCCATGGTTCTAGAAGTCCGACTCAACCGATCTTGCTTTAGGTAACAAGGTGTAAGTGAAATGCATTTGTTACTTCCAGACAGAAGTTTCAGGACACAGGGCATCAGGGGCCACATTCCCTTCTTTCTGTGTTGACGCTCCCTGAAATTCAGAGACGGGACGTCTCTCAGCCTGGGCCTGGGTGAGGGCTTGGAGAGCTGAGTCCCACCGCCACCTCCAGCCAACCCACAAGAGCACGAATGAGCGAATGAGAAGCGAATCTTTGTTATTTTAATTTTTTTAACGTTTATTTTTTTGAGAGAGAGACAGAGAGCCCGTGCCTGCGAGTGTGGGGGGGGGGGGGGACGGGCAGAGAGAGAGGGAGACACAGAACTCGAAGCAGGCTGAGAGCACAGAGCCCGACACAGGGCTCGAACTCATGAACCGTGAGATCATGACCTGAGCTGAAATCAGACACTTAGCCAACCGAGCCACGCGGGCGCCCCGAACCTTTGTTATTTTAAATCCCAGAGACTCGGGGTTGTTCTTTACCACAGCAAACGCATCATATCCAAACATGACCTACAAACCCATGCACAGTGAACATGTCCATATGTACGCTTATACATGTGTCAGTAGTTTTGCTATTTATTTTTTCCTTGGGAAAAACCATCCTTTCTTTTCAGATTTTGTCTTTGCTACTTGACTGGGTATAAGACGTACTTTCACTTACAATATGATGGAGATAGAGTTTATATGTTTAATTTCTTTCTTAGCTTGCAGAATAAAAGCCGGGTAACTACGCTGTGCCACATGATCCAAAACCACTTACACAAGGCCCGTCCTCCCGCCTTTAACCACTGGTCCACGCGGTGCCATAAATGGTACCTGAGCGCCTGCGCGTGCCGCTACCGGGGCTTCTGACCTCTCACGCGGCCACACAAAGTCCCCAGGGCCGACCTTCGCCACTACCTTGACTCAGTTCGCCATGCCTCCAAGCCTTTGCACCTGCGGTGGCCTCCACCTGGGACACCTTCCTCCCGCTCACAGCCACCGTCCCTGGTCTCCCAGGCACACGTCCGATCCTCTGCCCGTCTTGGGCCAGCCCCTCCCCCCACACCCATCTGCTCGTGGTCTCACTGGGCTGCCTGGCACACAGCACTCCCCACCGGAAGCGAGCTCCAAGCCGAGAAGCACCGCATCCTTCTGACTCTGTTCCCCCAGTGCCCGATGTCTGCAAGACACTCAGAAAGCATGCGTTGAATGAATGAAACGCCCCTGGACTGTTTCAGTACCTCCCAGCTCACATATGCTCAGCTGACTCTCAACTGAGGCACTCACACGTGGTGACAAGCTCCTGAGCTTTTTAACTTACTAACGCATCCAAGCAAGGAAATTACCTGAGGTCCCAGGGAACCTCAAAGAACCCAGTTCCCTTTCGAGTGGTAAATAGGACTCTAGGCCGATGCTGCCAGATCTGGAGCTGAGTAACCCAGCCGTGAAAGCAACAGCCGAATGCAAAGAAGTTGAAAGCAGGTTCAAGAATTCCACCGTGAGGAACTCACTTCAAGGGGAACAACGGTATGTCAGGAACTCTGCATAAAGATCTGTAACTACAAAAGCCTGAAAACGACCCAAATCCACATCAAGGGATGATGGGCTAATTTGACACCGGCTGTGGGACACTCTGTCGCCCCCAACAGGAATGAGGTTGGAATGCAGGAGCCTCAAGGGAAGGCACTGGTGAAAAGTAACAGTAAGCACAGGTCAGGACAGGGCATGTGATACAACCTCTTCCGGGGGGACCCGCTAAAACGTGGATGTGACTCCTGGAATGTCTATGTTCATTAAAGATCTTTTATTTTGGGGGCGCCTGGGTGGCTCAGTCAGTTGGGCGTCCGACTTCGGCTCAGGTCATGATCTCACGGTTCGTGAGTTCGAGCCCCGCGTCGGGCTCTGTGCTGACAGCTCGCAGCCTGGAGCCTGCTTCGGATTCTGTGTCTCCCTCTCTCTCTGCCCCTCGCCCACTCCCATGCTCTCTCTGTCTCTCAAAAACGAATAAACTTAAAAAAAAAGAGAGATCTTTTACTTTTCTGAGAGGAGATAAAAGAAATTTAACTGGCCTGCTTGAAGGCACATATTGTAAGAAGGAGGCTTAGACGTTTTATGACATATTTTGGATTTGGTTCAAAGTCCTCTCAAGGCACACACGTATTTTTTAAGTACACAAATAAAGTTATTCTAGCAATGGGGTTCCAGGTTATGTTTATATTTTCATTCATGTTTTCTTGCATCAACTAAAGAGATGCCTAATAAATTGTTTTAAATCAGGAAACCAAAACGAACATTACTGTGGCTCAAGTGGATAAAATACAACCGGAAAACTCTTTCAGAGTCAGGGCTCATGCCTTGGGATGAGGAATAGACAAATCCAAAGTTGTCATAGCTCAAAACAATTTCCCTTTAGACTAAATTTTGTGAACCATGTGAATTATCACCACTCCAAACCTCTAGTTTGGACTTATAATTTTAGTACGGTAGTCATTTTAGGAAATGACTTTGTTCAACTCAAGCCTTTCTTTAAATCCACTATGCACATAACATGCCCAGTATATGTATTATACGTTATATATGTATCAGGCTTGTCTAATTTCCCCAACAATGGCAACGGTTTTCACACAGTCATCTTACATTCCGTGAGAGAAAACCAGGCCCGGTTCCCTAGAGATGCCCTGCCGGCAGCGACCTTCCATCATAATGACGTGTTCCTCTCGCCACTTATCCCCAAGTTTTTATGACAGATCCACAAAGCTCCAGAGAGAACGTTAAGGAGGGAGAAGAACTAGAAGGGCAGCATACACAAAACAGAATGGCACAGAGACCACCCTGCCAGCGGGGGAGGGTTCTGTGCGCCGCAACCCCACAGAAGCGGGCCCCCCAAGCCCCCGTCGGGCCGTCAGACCACGGCCCAGGCCCAGCTGCAGCCTCATGCACGATCCTGAGTCAGAACCGCTCAATACCTGAGCCACAGACACTGGCAGCGGATGCGAATGCCGATTGTTCTTCCGGCCCCTGTATTTTGAGATGATGTTACGTGGCATTAGATGAACACTGGTGAGTCTCAGGGGAAGGCTCTACACACACACACGTGCATAACCTTCTGCGGCCCGCACACGCGAACAACTTATGTTTCCCCACCGTAAGACCTGGATTCTTGAACTAAGGTTGAATATACATTTATACAAAGAAGTATATAATTATACTAGGACTTCCTTAATAACCAACTATTAAAGTCTACTTGATATTATGCTAGGTACGGGGAGATATAATTAATGCCACAAATCAGCTAAGTAAATCTGGGCTTACATCAGAACTCACTATATTCTCAGAAGACATGAACACAATGCTATTTCTTCCTTTTCTCAAAAATGTTCTCCTTTTGGGGCTGGGTGGCTCAGTCAGTTGAGCATCCGACATCGGCTCAGGGCTCAGGTCATGATCTCATGGCTCATGAGTTCGAGCCCCATGTCGGGCTCTGTGTTGACAGCTCAGAGCCTGGAGCCTGCTTCGGATTCTGTGTCTCCCTCTCTCTCTGCCCCTAACCCACTCTCATTCTGTCTCTGTCTCTCTCAAAAATAAATAAACATTAAAAAAAATTTTTTAATGTTCTCCTTTTGAAACTAGGGGGGAAAAAAGAGTTAAAGAAAATTTTTCTATTATATAATCTTACACGTTATCAAATCAATAAAAATGGGGTATATGAAGGATTTTTGCCATAAGGAAAGTCTTAAATCATAACGTAAAAATGAAAAAAATACATACTTTAATAAGGTATATGTTTTATCATATACTTTTAATAAGATTAATACATCGGCCTATAAAATGATTAACAATGCATTAAAAGAAAATTAAAAGCAAATGCGCTAAAATTTCCATCGTGATTGATTCTAGATTGTTCTAGATCTAGACGTTATTGGTGATTTCTTTTTCCTTAGACTCTTCTGAGGTAAAAAAAAAAAAAACCATTTTTACTACAGTGAACACTTACTGCTATTTACTAATCAGAAAATGAAAAATGTTTAATGAAGAAAAAATTCTGATATATCTTCCCAGTCTCCTGCTTATTCGATTTCATAAGCAAACCTGTGGACTGGGAGAAACTGGTATGAAAGAGACCTGGTGCTTATCCCTTTCTGGGAAGAGGTGAAAAAGGGTAGAAATACATTTGCAATCAAGCAAGCAATCCATAAATGAAAAACGAATCGACGCTTTCGGGACCTATGGGTTACCGTCAGCTTAATTTCTCGCAAAAACACTCCATTAAGTTTCAAGAAAGGAATCCAAGTTGCCCATTCCATCCTCAGCTGAAACGCTTGCTGGGTATTCAGCCTAGTCTGCCAAGCATTCCTCCCTCCAAAGCTCTACCCAGCTGGCCTGCGGTGGGCGCCCGGACAGCACTGCATTCTCCTCGTGATAAATAAAACTCTATGCTTTTTGGGGGGCAATTCTGTTCACAAATACTGAGTCTGTAATGTACAAATACTGGCTTGGGTCACACAGAGTGTGGCATAACACGGTACAGTGCCAACCAACCAATGGAGAATAAACACCTTGGCTAATTATTCCCCAGACAACCTATTTACTGTGTTCTGATTGGTTTAGGTTCAACCCTGGCCACTCAGACGGGGGTTCCGGGACCAGCAGTAGCATCCGGATGGCCGGTCACGATCGCAGAACCTTAGGCACCAGTCCAGACCTGGTGAATCAGAGCGCGCATTTCACAAGCCCCCAGCTGGGCCATAGGACAAAAAGTGTGAGGCGTCCTAAAAGCAGCACGTGGCTCTCACATGGACATGATGATGGCCGTCACTGCACCTGGGAACCCAAGATACAGACTTCAGTCACCCCTCTTGGGTGGCCGGAAATATGGCTCAGCTTGCTTTTCCCGTGCATTTTTGTTTCGAATGATTTTATTTTATTCTGATTTCCCGTTAATTTTTATCTTATTTTTTAATTCAACTTTCATCGATCTGATTCTGATTTTACCTCCTCCTGGCCCAGGTGCCTCCAGCATCCTCTCACACGCCACCTAATTGGTCCTGCCTGGCCCCCCCCCCCCCCGCCCCGGTCCTTGATCCTTCACTCTGAGCCATCCCTGGTCACAGGCTGAGATGGAGGGGTCACAGACAGAAGCTGAGATTGCAAGATTTTATGGTTTCTGTTTGCCTTATATATAGATCTAGGGGCACGAGACCTACGATGGTGTAAAGAAACAAATCCAGTAGGTCACCCTGCTTTCAGAACACTCTTTCGTCGACCCGTGAGTACTTGGTCACCATCCGACAAGCTGATACTAATGATTGCATATGCCTGGCTGGGTGTTGAGAAGGCAAAGGTGAACTCTGAAATCAGACAGTCCTTCCCCAAGGGGACAGCCAGTCTAGGAACGCATACAGGGAAGTAAACAACCGCTCTGGGGCCTGCCCAGTGGGCTGCAGGAGGACAAGGGACCAGAACCAGTTGGGGGAAGGACGTTAGCATCCCCCCGGCTGAGCCAAACAAAGGCAGTGGGCCCAGTGGTGCCAGGGAGGGTGGGGGAGATGTCCCAAGTGCTGGACAAGCGTGTACAAAAGGCTGGGGGGGTTGACAGCGCCTGGGGAATTCGGGAAATCATGAAGGACTGGCGTAGAGGGCCAAAGAGCCGGAGACATGTCCGAAGCTAGGGAGAACCAAGCAAGGTCTGAGGCAGGGTGCATCAGGAACAGATGTGCCTCCCGAAAACCTACCTCTCAGGTGAGAGGTCGGGTGGAAGAGGAGAGCTTTGCCACTTTCTTCTATTTTCAAAATATTCGTTAAATATGTGCGCCCCCCCACCCCGACTTTTCAAGCTGATTTGGCAACTCCTTCATGATTTAAGATGTAATTGAAACTGACAGCTGTCTGTCTGACTCATATCTGTCAGGGCTGCTGGCTTTAAGAGAACATTCCGGGCTCTGGGATGCCTGTTCTCCAGGTGTTCATTAATGTCTTCTAACTTGACTTTTTTTTTTTTAATGTAAAAATTTAAATTATAACCTTTTCCAAATGTGAAGGTTCTTGATATCATTAGTCATCAGGGAAATGCAAATCAAACCCACACTGAAACACCACCATACACCCACCAGAACGGCTAAAATTAAAAAGACAATACCAAATGCTGGTGAGGGTGCGGAACTCTCGTGTTCCCAGCAGGTGGGCGTGTAAAATGGAAAAACCGTATTTGAAAACTGGCAGTTTCTAATAAAACTCACCACACGCCTACCTTATGACCTAGCAATTCCACTCACAGGTTTATTCCCGGGAGAAAGAAAGTCTATATCCACACAAAGACGTGCATAAGAATGTTTGGAGCAGTTTTATTCATAACAGCCAAAAATTGCAAACAACCCAAATATTCATCCTCAAAAGACTGGATAAGGAAACTGCTATACTCAAGCTTAGGAATACCACTCAGCAAAAAAGAACAAAATTCTGACACGTCCAACACCAGCAATAGGTCTCAAACACACTGCGTCCAATGAAATAACGTCAGACGTAACAAAATACATGCTGTTTGATTCCATTTAATGAAACCCAAGGACAGGCAAAATTAATCGATGGTGATAAAAAAACAGTAAAGGGGATTATTGGAAGGAGTAGGAGAGAACTTTTCAGGGTAATGGAAACATCCTACATCTCAATTGGGGTAATATTTATATGCATATATTTGTCAGAATTCACTCACTGTACCTTTAAGAGTTATGCATTTCTCTGTGTGTAAATTATATCTCATGAAGGACTGATGGCACAAAAAAAAAAAAACTGAGCCAAAGATATACAAACGGCCAAAACCACAGTGAGATATCCCACATCTGCTAGGATGCCTATAATCAAGAAAAACAGAAAACATCAAGTGTTGACGAGGATGTGGGGAAACTGGACCCCGTGGGCACCACTGGTTGGAAGGTAAAATAGTGCCACACTGTGGAACAGTTTGGTGGCTCCTCGGAAAGCTAAACATGGGGTGACAACATGACCCAACAATTCTCCTCCTAGGGATGTACCCGAAGGAATTTAACGTAGGGACTCAACAGATCTTTGTACAGCCCTGTTCCTGGCGCCATGATTCACGAGAGCGACAAGAGGCGTCAACAGATGTGTCCGTCAACAGATGAGTGGATGAGAGAAACGCAGCCATGTACGATGGGGTACTATCTCTTTAAGTTAAGGAATGAAACTCTAGCACGTGCTGCAACACAGATGAACCGTGGAGGCATTATGCTGTGTGCAAGGAGCCAGGCGCAAAAAGACACTCTATGATTCCATCTATGTGCCATCTAGAAGAGGCAAACTCAGAAACAGAAAGTAGGTTACAGGCTCCCAGCACCAAGCCGGGGGGGGGGGGCCCCGCCCGAGGAGGGGAAGGAATGGGGAGTTATTGCTTCGTGGCTACAGGGTGCCTGTTCGGGGTGATAAAAATAGATGGCAGTGATACTTGCACAACAGTGTGAGAGTAAGTCATGCTACTGAACTGTGTGTTCGTTACAATGGCTAAAAGGGGAAATTTTATGTTATATATATATATATATATATATATATATATATACACCACACTATAAACATATATATATATACACCACACTATATTTGTGTATATATATATACCACACTATAAATATAAACATATATATATATATATACACCACACTATAAATAAGCAAATATATATATAGATATATATGTATATATACGACTAAATAAAGTCATAACTGGGTGCACCCAAAACCATTTACATCTATACTTTAAATGGACAAAGAATATGGTGTGTGTGTGTGTGTGTGTGTGTGTGTGTGTGTGTGTACATGCATATATTGAATTATACCTCCATAAAGCTGTTAAAAATGAAAAAAAGAAATAAAAGCAACTTTGAGACACATACATAGCACGGACAGATCTCAAAACCATGATGTCACAGGAAAAAAGCCAGGCACCAGGGCACACACTGTGTGATTCCACCCAAGTCCCAGTGCTGGCTGAACTAACCCGTGGGGACAGAAATCTGAGCAGTGGTGGCCTCTGATGGGCGGGGGTTGAGTAGAAAATAGAGGAAATTCTATTTCAAGCTGAGGGACGAAGCACAGGTGCATGAGTTTGTCAAAAATCACGCAGCTGTTCATTCCGAACTTGTGCACTTTACTGCATGTAAATTACACCTCACTGAACCACGGTTACTATAAAATACGGTATTGACAGTGCTATGGAGGGCACGGGGAAAAGCAGGGTCAGAGGCGGGAATGCAATTAGAAGCCTCCTGTCAGAAGGAGGCAGTGTCACCGAATAAGGGGGCAGCTTGGCGGAGGGTAAAAGAAGCAAAGCCAGAAGCTGTGGGGCAGGAAAACAAACATGTGGACGTGAGGCAAGAGGTAAGAGGTGATTGGCTTCTGACCTGGGCCCCTAAGAGAATACCAAAGTCATCTCTCTGCCCAGGAAAGAAAGACAGCAAGAAAACTCCAGTGCTCTTGGGAAACAAACGAAGGCCCAGAAACCTAACACCAACGAAAAGAAGAATCTCACAAACTTAAAAGATACATTCAATTTGAATCAAAAGGTTCACAGTGGAAAGCACAGTCAATTTTAAAGGGTATGTAAGTCATTTGTTGTTTTGTTTTGTTTTGTTTTGTTTTGTTTTGTTTTGTTTCTGGCTGGAGAGAGTCTGACTGGCTTATGCGAAAAACAGTATGTCCCCAAAGCACGTGCAAGACAGCATGTCCTCAAACTTTCCCGAGTCGGTAAATGGTGGTATCTTTTGTCCAAATAACAGCATTAGCAGAAGTGCCTCCCTCTTCGTTCATATCGTCACATCTGCCTGTTCACTAAGAAAGAAAAAAAAAAAAAAAAAAAAAGGACAGAGATTTCCAGAGTCAAAATCATCCAGATGGCGGTGACTAAAAAAGATGGGACAAAAATGTCCAGTTGGGGTGCAGGGATGAGCCCAGAAAGACGCATCGCAGGCAATGATGAATCTCTGAGGATCTGTTTCCTCTCTGGAGGGGCGCTCAGGGCCTCCCCCTACCACACCCTGCCTCCCCAGAGCCCACTTCTGAGAAGGCTCCCTTCACTCAGGCCTCTGAGCCATGACCCTCTCTCCCTCACCTGCCCGCTAACCACCTGTCCTGGGTTGAACTGTGCCCCGCCCACCCCAACCCCTGGTACCTGTGAATGTGACCTTATTTGGAAAGAGTCTTTGCAGACATACTCAAGTTAAGGATCTTGAGATGAGGTCGTCCTGGGGATGAGACACAGACACACAGACAGGCCATGTGAAAACGGAGGCAGAGGGTAGAGTGGTACAGACACAAGCCAACAATGTCTGGGGCCACCAGACGCTGGAAGAGACAGGAAGGACCCCTCCTAGGGTCTTCAGGGGGAGTACAAACCTGATGTCACCCTGATTTGGGATTTCTAGCCTTTGGAACCGTGAGAGGAAAAATTTCTGTTGTTTAAGCCACCAACTTTGTGTTAATTTGCTACAACAGCCCGAGAAAGCTGGTACATCAACACTCTAGCACCCATCTGGCCTGTGTCCTCCAAGCGTCTCCCCCACCTGACCTTCCCTCTCCTTTCCTGCTCGGATACCACTCTTGGATAAGGCCCTCGCTCGTCCACGAAGGCAGAGAAAGCCCCCCTCCGGTCACCTGCCTCCTGGCTTGGCTCCCGTCCATCCTTCCCAGTCATGTGTTCTGTTCTCCCTGCTTAGAAGGGTCCATTCCCGCAATTCCCAGTTGTCCTCAGGAGGAAAAGCCCGGGGCTGGCCCCCGCCCCCATCCCTGGCCTGAGCGGGCATCGCGTCTGTCACACCTACTGCCAAAGTTACAGGAATTGTTTGGTGCATTTGCAAACAGAAGATCCCACCGTGCCACGCACCAAAATACTCGCAATGCACGGCGACCTGCTTAGCTTTCATTCCTCCAGCCACCAGCAACTTCAGCTTTTACCGAATGCCAAAATATGGCTGATTAGGCAAATGAACAGGACAAGGACTGTGCCAACAGAGCCTTGTGACATAAATGCCGTTCCTCCAAAAGAGACAATCTGGGCAACTGACGCCATCAGAGACCATCCCATACCAGTAACAGGGGACGCTAGGCTTCCCATTCGTTCCCGAAAACATCCAATCATCTAATTCCCTACAGGAATATCAGGAATGCAGGGTATTCCTAAGCCCGCGGGGAGATGGGGCCGTGGCTCAGGCCACTGCTTGTACCACAGCCACCACAAGTCCCTTCGATTGTCAGGTCTGTTATGTAGAGTTACGGGTGCCTCTCGGTCTTTCCCAAATCAGCAGCTTGTAGGCTGACCGAATGCTCCAAACATCCAACTGCAGAATGTTATTGTCGTTGTTTTAGCAGGCCTTATTTCTTAAAGTGGTTTCAGGTTCACAGCAAAACTGAATGGAAGACTAGGGGCTTCTTCACCTGCGAAGTTTTAATGCCTCAAATCATGTCCAGCACAATTTGTTACACTCACATTTCAACAGTGGAGCCATTTGAGCTAAGATCCGTTATTTTTTTTTAAGAACTTACTTACTGGGTTAATAGCTAAAGCTTTACAAAAAGAAAAGGGGGCATCTGGGTCACTCAGTCGGTTGAGCACCGACTTCTTGATTTCAGCTCTGGTCATGATCTCACAGTTCATGGGATCGAGCCCCATGTCGGGCTCTGCACAGAGAGCATGGAGCCTGCTTAAGATTCTCTCTCCCTCTCCCCCACTTGTGCACAATGCTTAAAAATGTGTCACTGCGTAGAAAAGGAAGGGTGGACCAGCACACTGGCTGATTCTTCAACTGATGGCAGCCATCTGGTTAGAGTGATACGAAAGTTATTGTTTTCAAGCGCTGGAATCAAAGAATAGACAAAGTCGAGATAGACACAGGCATAATTACAGAGCAGAGCAAATGATGTTCATCTTGTCCGTGAAAACATAATGAGAACAAAACTGAGAGGAGGGTGTGGGGAGAGGAAGGAGGGAAAGGCGAGGAATGCTCTTCTCTAACACAGAAGCCCAGAAATATTGACCACAACTATGGAAAAGAAATCAAGGTTGAAATACAATATATAGTGTAGTGTAGGCACCCAATGATTGGCTTATACAATTGTAAGTGCCTGACATTAAGTCTTGATTCTTGAGGCCTCCATTTTAGAGACCTCCATCTTGAATGAACAGACACAGGGCCAGTTATTCAACTAGATAAGGGACCAGGCAGCCCCACCCCTGATGCTCCCCTTTCTAGAAAGCCCTGGGTGACCTACATACCTCACGGTGGACTGATGGACTGCTTGCTCTCCTCTTCCCACACGTTAATTCCCACTTTAGGTTTTGAATTCACCAGTTCACCCTAGGCTCCACCCTCAACCCCAATAAAGGCAGAACCCCAGGCTCCTGAGTGTTCTCCCTCCCCGCCTCTCTCTCTCCTTCTCTCTCCCTTCCTTCCCTCCCTCCCTCCCCCCACCCAGTCCCATGACCTCAGACAGGCTGTGTATCCTCCAGATGTGTCAGTAACAAACCTTGTTTTTTCAGTTTCCTGATGATTATTGCTGAGGGCATCTTGCAATCCTAAAGAGAACCACAAGGGCCGATCCAACCACAACATGGGCTCTGGTTGGGGAAATGCCCAGGTGAGTGCCCCAAGCTGTTCTAGCTGGTAGAGTCACCTCTGATAGGCTGAGAACACAAAACCACTGGGGACTAGAATAAACATGAAATACTGATTGGAGAGGGCAGGGAAGTAGTCTTGTCAGCATCCATCCGTCATTGTGGGAGTCATTAGTATTGTCCCAAATGGATAAATCAAGACACCCATTATGAGCAAGCTGTCCATCAGCCAGCAGGTGACCACCAGAAGAAAGTGGGAATGATTCAAAGTGACCCCTTCTGGAAAGCAGACAGAGAAGAAAAGGTCTGGGGTGCATTCAGTACAAGCTCACCAGCAAGAATCTATCTTCTAGCATATAAATAGGTGCACTACTTAAAAAAAAAAAAAAAATGGGTGAAGGGGGTTAAAAGGTACAAACTTCCAGTTATAAAATGAGCCAGGGGGATGTCATAACCAGCACAGTGACTATAGTCAATGATATCCCGTTGCATTATTCGAAAGTTGTAAGTTGTTAAGAGTAGATTTCAAAAGTTCTCATCACAAGAGAAAAAGCTGTTAACTCTCGTGATGGATGATGGTGATGATGGATGTTGACTGCAGTTATTACAGTGATCACTTTGCAATACACATAAATATCAAATCATTACACTACACACCTAGAACTAACATAATATGACATGTCAGTTATATCTCCATTTAAGAAAAAAAACAGGAGGAAGAGAATAGAATACTAACAAGAATTAAAAAGTACATTAATAGGGGCACCTGGGTGGCTCAATCGGTTGAGCGTCCGACTTTGGCTCAGGTCATGAACTCGTGTCAGTGGGTTCGAGCCCTGTGTCAGGCTCTGTGCTGACAGCTCGGAGCCCGGAGCCTGCTTCTGATTCTGTGTCTCCCTCTCTCTTTGCCCCTCTCAGCTCACCCTCTGTCTCTCTCTGTCTCTCAAAAATAAATAAACGTTTAAAAAAAAAAAAAGGTACATTAATGGGAACAAATAGAACAGATGGCACAGAATAAGAATCTTGTCTTTAGAGGCTGAGGCATGTTAAAGGAATAATATGGAAAGTGGATGGATTATTTAACCAACCTTGCTGGGAAAGTTGATTATTAAGCAGAAAAAGTTTATACACATGCACCATATATCAAAATACAGATCAAAAGGATTAAAAAATTAAGAGCAAAAAATATATACACATATACTTATGTCCTAAAACAGCTAACTGATCATAAGACAAGGAAGGGCTTCAAAAGCATAATAATAATGAATAAAATAACAAATAAAAATATAAATTTACTTTGCACAAAAACATAATATTGATTTACATTTCAAAAAGCACAAGCAAATTTAATAAAAGTTTAAAAACAACAACCAAAATTAATGGCAGGATTACTTAAATATCAACAGAAATATATTAAATATCAGCATTAAACACACCAATAGTACAATTTTTTAAATGGATAAAGAACAGAAAAATCAGAAGAAAAACAAGGAATCAATAAATAAATGTGAAATACATATAACCTCACTAATAAGAAAGAAGTGAAAATTAAAATATTAATGAGACACCATGTACTTAACAAAAAAGATTAGATTTCAGTTATTCACAGAAGATGGATTACTCAGTTAATGGTGTTGGACAAATGCCTTAGCCATATGGGAAAAATAAGATTGGATCTTTACCTCATGGCTTATGCCAGAATGAATCATTAAATATACAACCAAAAAAACACTGGAAGGAAATTGAGATGACGATTTCTATAAACTTGGCTTTAAAAACGCATTTTGAAGCATAACAGCAGAGCCAGAAACCATAAAGAAACAGACAGATACATCTGACTATTCAAAAATCTACACCTCTTCAGCAAAACAACAGAATAAACAAAGTAAAAAGACAAACGATGAGAACGTCCCCCTTCAGCGACAAAAAGCTAGATTCAATCGCATCTACTCTGCCGCCGAGAACGCGAGTGAAATTGAATTAAAAAAAAAAAATCTATTTGGAAGCATCGGACTTCCGAAACAACCAGGACCTGCAGGCTCAGTATCCCAGAAAGAATGTAGAAGCCCTGAGACAAGCTTCCTTTCCCCCCCCCCCCCCCCCAGCGCTCTGCCCGTGGTACCTGCAGATTCGTAAGGCTGAGAGACTGAGAAACCGAGGAGGGAACAGGAGCTAAAGGTCAGGGGCACGAGGCAGTCTATCAGTCTCGGGCGTTAAGGACACAAAGCTGGAGTTCATGGGCTGCCAAGGAAGACAGGCCTCTTACACAGGCCACATTTCCTGTAGCAAGCGCCAAGTCTGGCCCCTGGGAGTAAGGCAAGCCAGACCTCACAGAGACCACAACCTAGCCTCTGTGATCATCTCTGCCCCACTGTGCCGGAAGTAAATTAAATCTATTCTGGAGGAAGATACTACTTCAGTTTTTCACGTACCACGTCTACCATTTAAAAAGAAAATTACTGGGGCTCCTGGGTGGTTCAGTTCAACTTTTGGTTTCCACTCAGGTCATGATCTCACGGTTGTGGGATGGAGCTCCGCGTCTGGCTCCCCACCGAGCATGAAGCCTGCTTGGGATTCTCTCCTCTCTCCCCCTCTGCCCCTCTCTACCGTTCTCTCTCTAAAGTAAAAAAAAAAAAAAAAAAAAAAAAAAAAAAAAAAAAAAAAATTTAAATAAAATAAATAAAAAGCAAATAAAAACTTACCAAAGATATCAGGAGACAGGACCAAAAGAAAAAGAGACCAAAAAAAAAAAAAAAAATCTCCAGGTAGATACAGATATTGGAGTTACGAGACTTTACAGTAACTGTGTGATTAATACGTAACAGAAAATAATGACAAATGGAGAGTTTCGGCAGAGAACTAGAATACGTAAGGAAAGAGTCAGATTAAAACTTTGGCAATAAAATATAAAGTAACTGAGACTAAGAATTTAAAAAGGAGTAAAGAAGCAGATTAGGCCACACAGAGAATTAGTGAACTGAAAGATGGGTGAACTGAAAATGCCCGGACAGGAAAAAAAAAGGATGGAGAAGATAAGAAAAAAACACATACGAGTCACATGGAGGATGGTGGAAAAGGTCTAATATGTGTGAATCTGGTGTCACACGATGGGAAGAAAAAGAGAATGGGACAAAACAGTATGTGGCAAAATAGTGGCTGAAGATTTTCCAGAACTGACCAAAGATATCAAGCCACAAATTCAAGCAATTCTATACACTCCAAGAAGATTTGCAGAATCAATACAGGGAGGGCACCTGGGTGGCTCAGTTGGTTAAACATCCAACTTCAGCTCAGCTCATGATCTCACAGTGCATGAGTTCAAGTCCCGCATCGGATTCTGTGCTGACAGCTCAGAGCCTGGAGCCTGCTTTGGATTCTGGGTCTCCTTCTCTCCCTGCTCCTACCCTGTGTGCTGACTCTCTCCTCTCTCACTCTCTCTCTCTCAAAAATAAATAAATATTTTTTAAATAAATAAACACAAGGGCACCTGGGTGGCTCGGTCGGTTAAGCATCTGGCTCTTGGTCTCGGCTCAGGTCATGATCTCATGGTTCGTGGGATCAAGCCCCAGATCAGGCTTTGCACTGACAGCACAGAGCCTGTTTGGGATTCTCTCTTTCCCTCTCTCTATCAAAATAAATAAATTTTAAAAAATAGTTAAAACATAAATACAAACTGGAAGAAGAATGTGGAACATATGCTAGACAACATCTTTAGCATTTTCTCAGAATTCTTAGAACTCAAGAAGAAAACACAGACTCATAAAAAAATGGGCAAAGGATAGATATGAAGAAGCTGATGTTATATGAAACATGCTTTGACCCCACTAATCATCAGACACACTCATGTTAAAGTGAGGTGTCGTTTTCGTACCACGAGTTAGAAAAGATTTAGAAGGGTGAGTGAAAGGAAAGGTACTTTTCTATCTTGCTAAAACCATGAGCCGATTCTAGTGGGCAATTTGTTAGTATCAGTCAGGTTAAGCTACGTTGTGCAGCAGTAACAAGCAATCCCAAAATTTCAGTGGCTTATGACAAATGTCTACTTGCTCACATGACACATCCACTGAAGGTGGGCCGTGGCTCTTTGATGCTGTCTTCCCTCCAGGACTCGGGTTCGTGGAGGAGGCTCTACCTAGAATATTTCGAGTCTCACCGCAGAGGGACAAGTGGGTATGGCAAACCATATGCCATGGGTCTTAAACTGACGGCCAAAAATGACACTGATTTTGCCAGAGTAAGTGGGATGGCCAAGCGTAATACTATGGAGAGAGAGGCCTACTCATGCTCCAGGGAGAGGCAGAATTTGGGGGGGGAAATAACAGGACCCAGCATGTGCATCCAAACTCAAGACCTAACGATTTCCTTAAAAAAAAAAAAAAAAAAAAAAAAAAATTTTCAAAAAAAAAAAAAAAAAAAAAAAAAAAAACTGGATCAAAATGCAAACGTATATGTAAACCGCCATATCGCTCATAAAGGACAAACTAGAAATAATCTCAGTGCCCACCAGGACGTCATAAGCTACATCACTGAAAACATACAGAAAATAGATTATATTGCTGTAGTTAAAAATAATGACGTGTGGGGTGCCCGGGTGGCTCAGTTGGTTGGTTAAGCACCTGACTCTTGATCTCAGCTCAGGTTTTGATCTCAGGGTCATGAGTTCAGGCCCCGAGTTGGGCCCTGCGCTGGATGGGAAGCCTACTTATAAAAAAATAATAATAATAAAATAACGGTGTGTACTTGATGAATGAAAAGATGTCCTCAATAAGTTACTAAGGAAAGCAGATCATATGTCCCATATTATATTAAATGACTGAAGTTAAACCTAAAACGTATAATTATCTCTAGATCAGAGATTTTCGGATTTGGCATTTTGCCTTTCTATTTATCTGAACATTTCACAATAAGACTGCATGACTTCAATCCTTCAGGAACCAACAAACCCCTTTCAATATTTTTAACAACAAATGTTCAGTGTCATGGGGATCCAGCAAAACAGGCAATTTCATAAACATGCAGGTGGAAGGAGAAATCAGTAGTCTTCCTAGAAAGCAAAATAGCCTTTAAAAGGCTCATACTCTTCTTTTTTTTTCCTTTCTTAAGTTTATTTATTTATTTTGAGAGATACGGAGACAGCACGACCAGGGGAGGGGTGGAGAGAGAGGGGGAGAGAGAGAGAGAGAGAGAGAGAGAGAGAGAGAGAGAGAGAGAGAGAGAGAAAGAGAGAGAGAAAATCCCCAAGCAGGCTCCACCCTGCCAGCCGTGGGACTCGAACTCGCGAAACTGCAAGATCATGACGGGAGCCGAAACCCAGAGCTGGACACTTAACTGACTGAGTCACCCAGGTGTCCCAGAAAAGGCTCAAAGCCTTAAACCCTATAATATGCCTCCTAAAACTTGACATAAAAAGCAACGTTCCAAGTGCCAATAAAAGATATACTAAGACATCCATTCATCAGAGCATTATTTAAATACAAAAATTTCAGAAACAAGGAAAATGTCCAACAGATGATTAAATAAACAATGATAAACGCAGTAACAGGTTTTTAAAAATCAAGATTCTTAAGTACTTTTAACATAGAAATGGGGGTGCCTGGCTGGCGCAGTTGGTAGAGTGTGTGACTCTTGATCTCGGGGTTGAGCTTGAGCCTGACATTGGGTGTACAGATTGCTTAAAAATAAAATCTTTAAAAATAATAATAATAGAGAAATGAGCTCAGACTATGCTTATAAGTGAAAAAAGAAGGATATCCTGTATTTACAGGATAAACTTTAGAGACAGATAAACAGATGGACAGATCACGTTGACTTCGTTATCTCCGGGTACCGATGAGACGTGTTTATATTTTCTCCTTTGTACGTGGCTCTATTTTTTTTTTTTGAATGTTTATTTATTTTTGAGAGAGAAAGAGACAGACAGAGCCTGAGTTGGGGAGGAGCAGAGAGAGAGGGAGACACAGAATCCGAAGCAGGCTCCGTGCTCTGAGTTGCCAGCACAGAGCAGGATCCGGGGCTCGAACCCACGAATCACAAGATCATGACCTGAGCCGAATTGAACACTTAACCGACCGAGCCACCCAGGCGCCCCTGTACGTGGCTCTTTCTTGCCTTGCTTTTGTTTTGTTTTCATTTTCCGCACCTGAATACTTACATTGGAAGCAGAAGGAATATCTAATAAATATTACTGCTACATGTCAGAGTATCAGAATGAGGAGCGGAGGGTGCTATGATCGTTGACAGGGGAAGTCAGACTCCACCCAGAAGGATCTTCATGAGTCACTAAAATCAGAAACGTTCTGCCGCAATGAAAATTCATGTGCTCCAACTCCACCGCACCTGGAACGTCAGCAAGCAGAAGATTCCCCCAACTCCAAGCATATACTGCTGCTGAGACCCAGGAAACACAAGAATAAAGCCTTGGTAACTGTAAATGTATTGCAAAAGGCCCACATTTGCACTAGAAAGATCTCTCCTCATCTGAATCCACTGTGACACTGGGAGGCCAACAGCAATTTCCTCAATTACACATGAAGACAACGTCCAGGGGCACCTGGGTGGCTCAGTCAGTTAAGCACCCAACTCTTGATTTCGGCTCAGGCCAGGATCTCAAGGTTCCTATGATAGAGCCCTGTATTGGGCCCTGTGCTGGGCGTGGCAGTGAGGCTCAGTCCTCTAGCTTTCACCCCAGAACCCTGGCTCTGCTTCATGCATGTCCCGCTCGATGCCCTCAACCTCACATGGAAACCCATCAAACACCACAGCGCAGCTACCTCTCCGTGGGAGGGAGCCCCGCACACCTGCCTGCAGCAGGTGCCTGGGCAGCCAGGCCACGGGGGCTGACAGAGGAAGCCACAAGCACCCCAAAAGTGCTTTCCAGTTCTAGGATTTCTTTCAGAGTCTCCTTTCCCAAGAGTGAAGCCTCAGAGCTCCTATGGACTCGCACAAGCACATTCTCAAACAACCTGCATCAAAGGGAAATGGCCGCACGGACTTGAAGTCAGTCCTAAAAAAGCTGAAGTTTAAGGACGCTACATGAGCAGCCCAAATACAGCTTTGTGAACCAAGGGCAACGTCTGGGGACCTCGGCTGCCAACCCAACGTGCATCCATGAAACACCCGATTCAGTTACATGACTGCTGAAAAGACATTAATCCAGTTAAGTGTGATGTAACAGACCAGCTCACCGCCACCAGTCCTTACAGACCTGTGGCCCCAAATACATGTTCTGTCCACTGGAAACAGCGCCGTGTCTCAATGGGACATTACTGAACCTTTCCCTACAGAGTGGAACCGGGTATTTTTCCTTCCCCTCTAACTCTCATTGCCCAAGACTGGTCTTCGCTCATTAAGTGATCTCATCAGTCCCTTCTGACCTCTCCTGCCAGCTCCCCCTCTCCATTCAGCTCTTGCCTCTCCGGGCTTCCGGCTGTTTCAGAACATTCCTTGTGTTCCCACCACACAGCCCTTTGCCCTTGCTGCTGCATCTGGACTGCCCTTCCTCTAGACAACAGCACAGCCACGACTTTGACTTCTCTCCTGCCTTTGCTCCAAGGTTCAGATCTGCCCCGCACCGTCCGCTCACACCCCGCCCACTTTACCGTTTCTCCTCGGCACCCCGTGCTCCAACCCATGCTAGCGGTCTCATGCCTTTTACTGAAATGCCTAGGTTATTGCTTCTCTCCCCCAAGAACCCACGAGCCCCATCCGAGTGGGGATTTCAGACTTTGTTCAGCACTCCGGTCCCGAGAACAGCGCCTGCGACAGGTGCACCTGCTCAATAAACATGTGGTAACTCAACACATCCCTCGAACGGAGGAGAAAGTCACTTCAAAGCTCAGGAGCCAAAACCAAGAAGCATATTGAATGCAAACGGTGTTTGTGGTGTTTCTTTTTAAAGGAAGCACTGCAGCCCGGGGTTTGCTTGGAGTGCGACTGGTTAATAAAAATCCCCTTGAAATCAAAACCAAATGTGGGCTTTACGTGCTAGAAGGCACATCACAGTCTTGCCAGGTGTGATGTGGGTCGTCTCTGGCTACTCATTAGCTTCATGATCAATTAAATATCCACGAGCATGTGGTGGCCGCCTCCACACGTCACACGTTCTCCAAGCACCGGATGAAGCCGGAATGATCATCACTGAAGACAAACTCTGGGAAATCTGAGTGGATGCGTCATGCCTCTTGAGGCTCATCTCCTCGTATTACATTTTCAAAAGCACAACTTGTCCTATTATGAGTATTTTCTAAGAGGAAAATGAAGTATAACGTTCAGATTCTAACAACAACAAACAGTCCGCCTGAGACACTGAGGCGCGTCTACTGCACTGAGGACACCAGCTCATTTTGTGGACCAGGAGCCTTGCACAGGAGCTGGTAAACACAACTTTCCAAAGAAGCCGTGGATGTTTTAAAAGCGCCTCATGAAACGTTTGGTCAGTAAGAGGCAGGAGAGAGCGGCCAGATGTGCCAAATGCTATAGACTTTTCTGGGTCAGACCTCAGGAATTTCTCCATGTAAATAGGTACCAGCATTCACAACTCAAAACAATTTCGCTTCCTTTTGTCCTCTATTTCAGTGATCGTCCCCTGGGGAGTGATTTTGTTCCAAGGGGGCATTAGTCAATGTCTGGAGACATTTTTCGTTGTCACAACTGTGGGGGGTGGAGAGATGCTACTGGGATGAGGCCAGGGATGCTGTTCAACCCCAGAGTGCACAGGACGATCCCACAACAAAGAATTACCTGGTCCCAACCGCCATTAATGCCAAGGTAGAGAAGCCTGAATATAATAAAGGCCATTTATGAAAAGCCCACAGGTAACACCCTCATCAATGAGGAAAAAACTGAAGGTTTTCCTTTAAAATCAGGAATAAGACAAGAATGCCCACTGTCGCCATTTCTACGCAACACAGTACTAGAAGAACTAGAAAGAGCAATCAGACAAGAAAAAGAAATGAAATGCATCCAAATCAGAAAGAAAGAAAGAAAGAAAGATTATCAATGCAGATGATGTAACCCTATATATAGAAAGCCCTAAAAACGGCACAAAAAACTATTAGAAATAATATAACGAGTTTCAGTGAAGTTGTCGGATACACAATCAACATGCAAAAATCAGTCACATTTCTTTACACCAATCAAGATCTGAAAAGGAAATCGAGAAAACAATTCCATTGATGATACCATCAAAAAAGAATAAAATACTTAGGAATAGATTTAACCAAGGAAGTGAAAGATCTGTACACTGAAAACTGTAAAATATTAATGGAAGAAACTGAAGAAAGTACAAAAAAAAAAAGATGGAAAGATATCTTGTGTTCACGGGTTGGAAGAATTAATATTGTTAAAATAGTCACACTACCCAAAGCAACACACAGACTGAGTGCAATCCCCATCACAATTCCAACGGCATTTTAAACAGAAATCGGGAAATAAGAATCGAAAATTTGTATGGAACCACAAAAGAGCTGAAGCAACCTTGAGAAAGAACAATGCTGAAGACATCACCCTCCCTGATTTCAAATGATATCACAAAGCTGTAGTCATGAAAACAGTACAGTACCAGCACGAAAGCAGACACCCAGGTCAACGGACTAGAATAGAGCCCAGAAAAGGTTTCAAGCATGTAAAGCCAACTGATTTTCGACAAGGGCTCTGAGAACACGCGGCAGGGAAAGAACGGTCTCCTCAATGAGTGGTACCGGAAAAACTGCATATGCACCTGCAAAAGAATGACATTAGATCCTTATCTCACACCGGCCACGAAAATCAACTCGAAGTGGATTTTAAAAAACTGAAATATATGACCCTGAAACCTTAGTTTTAAGTATTTCAAAATCAAGGTATATAACTGACAGCCAGACACGGCACCCAATTTTATTCAACAAGCAGATACAAACCGCCTACTGTGCGGCCAACTCTGCCTGACTGAAGGGGACATAAACTGAATGGTGCTGACACCCTCCCTCATGGAGCTGACCAAGCCTAGACAGAAAATATTGACCCAGCATTATCAAGCAAAGCCAGAGGAGTTTTGTAAACAAGATGCAAACCGTGCTGGGAACCCCAGAGAGAAGCCAGCGTGTGAGGAGGTGTGGGGGAAAGATACCTGCAAAAGTGACATCTGAGGGTATCTGGGTGGCTCAGTCGGTGAAGCGTCCAACTTCGGCTGGGGTCACGATCTTGCGGTTTGTGAGTTCGAGCCCCGCGTCGGGCTGTGTGCTGACAGCTCGGAGCCTGGAGCCTGTTTCGGATTCTGCGTCTCCCTCTCTCTCTGCCCCTCCCCTGCTCGTGCTCTCTCTTTCTCTCTCAAAGAATAAATAAACATTAAAACAAAAAAATTTTAGGGGTGCCTGGGTGGCTCAGTCGGTGAAGCGTCCGACTTTGGCTCAGGTCATGATCTCGCGGTCTGTGAGTTCGAGCCCCGCGTCGGGCTGTGTGCTGACAGCTCGGAGCCTGGAGCCTGTTTCGGATTCTGTGTCTCCCTCTCTCTCTGCCCCTCCCCTGCTCACGCACACTCTGTCTCTTCCTGTCTCTCAAAAGTGAATAAACACATTTTTTAAAAAAAGTGATATCTAAGACTGCCCTGCAGTAGAGAGAGGGGATGGGTGTGGGTCCAGGGACAGTAAGGATCTGCCGTGGCATGGAGGGGGCACGGCACGTGGCTGGGGGGACACCAAGTCAGCCGGTGCTGTCACCTTACCGACAGCAAGGGCAGCAGTAGAAACTCAGGCATTTGGAGCTTTCCTGCAGGGGGCCTTGAAGGAAGCGCTTCCGGAGATGCTGCTCCTGTACTGAAAGCCACGTGTGTGAAAACAAACCCAGAAGTAGCGGCAGAACAGAGTGGAAAGTGGCAAGGACGGGCGGGCGGAGACCAGAGAGGAAGCACAGCATCTATTTCAGGGAGATGTCGCAGAGCCCCAAATTAGAGCAGCGGTGTGAAACCCCAAAGGCAAGGGGGAGGCCGTCCCAGGCCCGTCCGGAACTTAGAAAGTGACGTGATGGGGGAGGCCGGGCCTGCCCCAGGATGCGGACCACCAGGGCCGGCCCTGCGATTTGCGCCCCCCGTGCAAAGTGAAAACGCCAGGCCCTGGTTCAAAATCATTAAGAATTTCCAGAAAGCGACAGCAGAGCATTGCACCACACAGGGGGCCTTTTTTAAGCACAAGGCCCGGAGTGTGGCACAGGTTGCACACCCACGACACCAGCCCTGGAGGCAGAGGCGATAATGCCAAGTGTTGGAGGGTGGCAACGAGCCGTGTTGCAAACACGTAAAGTAGGAGACGTTGGGAGAAGGTTTGGCGCAAGAAATCCCGCGGCCGATCCGAATGCGGGTATGACTCCGGGAGTGCTGTGCAGGGCTGAGGGCTGGCATCGGCAGAACAGGCCTTGAGGGGGCTCTTCCGGCAGCCAGTCTTCCTAAGGGAATGTGTGAGTCAGGGCTCTCCAGAGAGACACAGCCAGCAGGAGATGTAGACAGGGAGAGATGTATTTTAAGGAACGGGTCATACAAGCAGGAGAGCTGGCAGGCTGGAGACTCAGGCAGGGGCTGATGTTAGTCTTGACGCAGAATTCCTCCTTCGCCCGGAAAAGTCAGTTTTTGTTCTTAAGGCCTTCGACTGATTAGACTGGGCCCACCCACATTAGTGGTGGCAATCTCCTTGAGTCACTGTAGCTGTAACCACATCCACAAAGTGCCCTCACAGCACTCGGAGACCAGTGTGTGACTGAGTAACTTGGTGCTATAGCCTCACCCAAGCTGATGCCTAAAAACAGCCACCACCGGGAGGGGAGGGACAAACCCATGGCAAGAGGCTCAGGAAATGGGCAAAGAAATGGACACCAGAAAGTCCAGGTGAAACCAGAAAGTGAGCAGGGGACAAGAAGCCTATGGGGTCCAAGGAGGTGGCTTCAGTGTGTGTGTGACCCCAGCTGCAGAGCATTTCACAGGGGCTCGGGCGGTTGGGGGTGCCCCGAGGTCAGACCACTGTTAGGATCATGCAGCAGACCGTTCCGACCAGGGGCACCCGGCCGAAGGGGACGGAAGGGGCTCCAAAGCCCAGCCAAGCTGTGTTATCCCCCACCTTCCATGCAGAAGGGGATGTCATTTTCCAGTACTGACAATAGTCAGTCTGGGCCCCCAGAACAGATGCTTTCATAACACCCAACCACAGAGCCACGAGGAGAGTTGCAAAGCCAGAGAAGGCGGAGGTCCTGAGAGAGTCCCCACGGTCACGGCTGGGCACCAAGCACTGGGCACAGACCCGCCCGCCCCACATGCCTTTGGCCTTGGAAAGCAGAGGACTTCAGGATCCACTGGGGCAGGTGAGATTAGGGTTTGTTTGGTTTTGGATCCTTTTTCCCTTGTTTAGGAGAAGGGTTCCAAGTCCATTGTAACAAGAAGGGAAAGAGAGAGGGCAGGACGGAAGAGGCTGGGCAGACAGCAATGAGTGGATAGGAGCGGGGGCTTGAGGGGGTCCAGACCCACTCAGGGAGGGGCTTCGTGCTCCGAGGGCAGGGGTGACGGCAGTGCAGCTGTGTGTCCTTGGCCTTGACTGAGCACTTCCCCTGCTCCCATCCCTGTCGCGACACAGGTCAAGGGCAAAACCAGCTTGGCCAGCCCAAGGAAACACTGCTATCCCTTGATGCAGGATCAAGGAAAAGGGGGTGGGGGTAACAAGCTTGAAGAACACTCCCTCCCTCTTCTCTTCAAAACAGAAAGCCAGGATGTGCCTGGGAGGGAGAGAAAGCCTCCCAGGTTGAACTGAAACACCGACCAGGAGATACACGTGCAACCCATCAGGCTTCGCAGAGCTGAGCGTCAGAATGTCCTGGAGGGTTTGCTGACCACAGGGCGCCAACCCCACCCCAGAATTTCGGATCCAACAAGTCAGGAGTGCGTCCCCAGCTGCTGCTGACGCTGCTGGGCACTTTGAGGACCTCAGTGACCAGTCAGCAAGACGACGGAGGGATGCCCAAGAGGGCAGTTCGGCCTGATGCTCAGTGTGAAACGGGTCAGGTTTGGGGCTGGGCACCCTTTTGTAAAGACTTCAGTCCTGTTCATACGTCGCAACTTCTAGGAAGTTTATGGTTAAGACGCGTGAAGGCGGGACCAGCACATGTTACCCCGTCACGTTAACCCCATCGCGCCCGCGGCCGGTGTTTCCTGCAGTCGAGCGAAGGCTGCGTTCTGTCATTGAGTCAAATGTCATGATGTCGTGTCATAAAGTGACAGGGATCTGGTTCTTCCTTCATAAATTTCCTTTCGTAAATAATGTAAATGGTTAAAACGGATTAGTGGCTGCCTGTGGCTAAAGGGGCGGCTGGGATAGAGGGTCACAGCTGGAGGTACAAGGTTTTCTCAGAGGGGATGCGGACATTCGTCTGTGAATGTCCCCAAGTCCTCTCAACTGTACCAATGCGGCTGCTGTTAACACACTCATTTTCCTTCACTTTCCCCTTCGCATGACTTCCTTCGAGTTTGCCTTTGGGGGATTCCCCATCACTCCGAACCTTAAAGACTCACATTAGCTTTCCTGTGAACAAAATTTTTTTTTCTATTCCTGGACATCCTATGACGACTTAATTTTACTCATGTAAACATTTTTTTTTTTTTTTAATCACAGAACAATAGAATTCTACCCTTTCAGACACAGAGACCATCTTCATGTGAACCCATCCAAATCTCCAGGTGGACCCCCTTGGGTTTTTTGAAAGGCGGGCACCTGTGGTTCTCTCCACATATTATAATAAATAAACTACGTACCTCCTCTGCAAGTAGAAAAATATTTTAAATCATTTTTAAAAAGTTCTTCAGCACTTGATGTATTAGGAGGTGGGGCCTCTGGAGTGTGATGAGGTCAGGAGGGTGGAGTCGCATGATGAGATTAGTTCCCCGATAAAAGAGACCCCAGAGAACTCTGGAATGGGGTAAAAACATGTTTTAAACAGCCAACATTCAGGAACAGCCACTCCTTTGAAAAAAAGAGCTTTTTTCTTTTTTACAGAAGCTTTTTGCTAAAGTACGCATGTTGCTGAGAAGGAAATACAGCCCCCACATATTTGCCAAAGCTCTTAGGTCGAAATCAAGTCATTTGCAAAATGGTACATGGAAAGAGCCCAATGCAAACAAACGGAGTTTTTAGCTCTTTTCAAAGGGCCCCTCCATTGATTTAACATTAGGAACCCTTTATTTTTTTATTTTTAAAATGTTTATTTATTTATTTATTTTTGAGAAAGAGAGAGAGAGAGAGCAAACACGAGTGACCGGGAGGCAGAGAGAGAGGGAGAGAGAGAATCTCAAGCAGGCTCCACGCTGTCAGCACAGAGCTGGACTCTGGGGTCGAATTCACGAACCGTGAGATCATAACTTGAGCTGAAGTCAGGAGTTGGACACTCCACCAACTGAGCCACCCAGGCACTCCCACTGGGAATCCTTTCAAAATAAGTTAACAGCATCTTACTGAGCACGATCAGGGGAGGGGGAGAGAGAGAGAGAGAGAGAGAGAGAAAGCACAATCGGGAAAGGGGCAGAGGGAGAGAGAATCTTTAGCAGCCTCCATGCTCAGCACAGAGCCCCACACAGGGCTCGACACCATGACCCTGGGATCATGACCTGAGTGGAAATCTAGAGTCAGACGCTCAACTGACTGAGCCGCCCAGGCACCCCAGTTCTGGTTTTTTTTAAAAAAATAACTCAATTCACTCATACCTCATTCTAAAACCAATGGATTTAGATCTGTCGACACCAAAGAAAATTTCAAATTCACCTCAGAGTTCCTGGTGCATTTTAGGGAAATGTATTTATCCTACTTTTCACGTGTGGCAATGGAGACTCAACCCTCCTCTCCAGGACCCACCTGAGGGCCCTTCCTGATCAAGGGCTCCCCTGCCCCCCAAAAGTACCCTCAAGAAGCTACACCTGTCATGTGTCCCACGTGGGTGCTGTAGCATGATAAAACAAAACAAAACAAAACAAAAAACAGCCCAGAGGTGCCCGGCTGTCTCAGTCGGTAAAGCATACAACTCTTGATCTGGGGTCAGGAGTTCAAGCCCCACATTGGGCATAGAATCTATTTTAAAACAAAACACAACAGGGGAGCCTGGGTGGCTCAGTCGGTTGAGCATCCGACTTTGGCTCAAGTCATGACCTCACGGTTCGTGGGCTCGAGCCCCACGTGGGGCTCTGTGCTGACGGCTCAGAGCCTGAAGCCTGCTTCAGAGTTTGTGTCTCCCTCTCTCTCCGCCCCTCCCCCATTCGTGCTCTCTCTGCCTCTCAAAAATAAATAAACGTAAAACAAAAACACAGTCTGAGCAACTAAATTTAGGTAAATGCTTCCCTCCCAGGGACAACCCCCCCCCCCACCACCACCAGTATAAACTAACACAACAGCTTTCCTCCAAGATAAGAAGTCCAGGTGCCACTAAAGGAGGAAATCTGTGGTCAGCAGGTCTTTCAGCTTCTCTTGGGGACACTTCGTATGTGGCCCCAACGGGTGACCGACCACCTGGATCTGCCAGGGCACAGGGGTTTCCCACCCAGGAGGTAGGACTTTCAGGGCTGCCGCAGGAAACTCCCAGATGCAACAGAGCAGGATGATAACCCCGCAGAGCCATCGTGTGCCCGCTGAAGGCGGCCTCCCCACTCCATCACAACGCAGGGAGGATGTGCCAGAGACATCCGAGGTGGCCTGTCCCAGCCCACCCTTCAACAAAGGAGGATGTGCGGTGACAAGATGCACCAGGGTCGCTCCTTCCCCGCTCCTCAGTGCCTATGTCCCTTTCCACTGTGGACGAAACAGGTCCCCCAAAGATCTGGATCCCGTGAGGCAGGACAGTCAGCAGAGAGACGCATCTCCTGGTAACAAAAGGACCCCACGGCGCAGCAACCTGGCTTCAAAGTCTCCTCGGCTGAGTCCGGTGCAGCTCGGCACTGCTATAAATGGACGTGATTTCCTAGAAACCCACCCATTATCTAACCCGAAAGAGAAAAGACCGAACTCACAGCGCTGGTAAAACTGACGTAGGAGCTGAGTCACCGCTGCTGTTTTTAGCACATGACTACTGTCCCTCGTGTTTCCAAATACAAAAGCTGGAAGGTCTGGGAGGAAGCCATACAGACCGACCAACTTGACAGAAGGGGCAGGGCCAGGCCCTTTGGAATGCCTGGCTCGACCATGTCAAGGAAAAGTAGAAACGGAAGGAAACTCTGGAAACCCGCTGCAGTGGCATCAGACTGTGAGAGTCTCCGGATGGACCAGGGCTTCGATTCCAGGGCTCTCCGCACTAACCTGCACTCGAGGACAATGCTGAAGAACGAAAAAGGCTTGTAATGATTCCCCAGCACACATATGCCATCTTTCCCCTCCTCGAAGTGCTCTCCTTCCTCATCGGTTGGGAGTCTAAACCCTTCTCGTTCTCCCCCAAGCCTCAGACTGCTTCCCCTCCACTTCCTGAGGCAGCGTCTCAGTCTCCACCCATCTGGAATCACAGGCGCTCCCAAGATGCACCAAGATGGGGCGCCACACCCTTCTCTCCCTCCCATCTACCCTGACACCTGGCTTCATTTGCACCCATGGCACCAACTGCCGCTCGCTGAGTATAAACGCTCAACATGGGCTCCACCCTCAACATTCCTGTGGTTACAGAAGAGTCATCACCAACTAGACATGCCATTCTCTTGCTTCCTCCTTTTGTCTTGGCTAAAATTCGAACAGCCGTACTGGAAACCATCTTGAGATTAACTCGCCATGGAAACAATAGTTCCACTTACTGAGTGCCTGTGATGTGCATTCTGCCTCGAGCCTCTGTAACGTGTTGTTATTTCTATAATAAGCATCCCCATTTTACGGCTGGGGATCTAGAGGAAACTCAAGACGAAAAGATCATGTGACTTGTCCACGGTCATGTAACCAACCTGAGCCCGCCATCTTTGGCCACCAAGCTGCTCTAAGAAAAGTCCCAGAGCTCTTCAAACGGGTGTACGTGCCAATCACATCAAGGCCTGAGTAAAGTACTGATTCTGGTCCAGTAGGTCTCGGGAGGGCCCGGGATCCTGTATTTGGGAAAAGCTCTCATGTGATGCCAGTGCACGGTAGCAATGGCTCATACATCTAATATTCCCAGCGGGTGCCATTCCCACACATTAACCAGGTCTGACACTGCTTTGCTTTTCTAAAAACTATAGATCTAAAACTGATCTATTCCTGGTGGTAAGGCTACAGATAAAAGGTAACGCATGCCTTCATTTTATTTTCCAATTTTTATGCGGTGGTAAAATGGACATAAAATATCTCTACCTTAACCACTTTTAAGGGCTGCCTTCCTTCATTATTATACTGGCGATCGTGAAATAATGACACGGGCCATCTGGGTGGCTCAGTCGGTTAAGCGTCGGACTCTTGATTCTGACTCAGGTCATGGTTTGTGGGTTCGAGCTCCATGTGCTGACAGTGAGGAACCTGCTTAGGATTGTCTCCCTCTCTCTCCCTCTCCCTCTCACTGCCCCCCTTTCTCTGTCCCTCCTCTGTTCTCTCTCACTCTCAAAATAAATACTTAAAAAAAAAAAAAAAAGAATGTTATATTCACACAACCCCCCCCCCCCCGCCCCGGTGTCGACATGTGACAGAATTATGGGGCAGGGGCACCACCATGAAATGCACATGGCCACCATCCACAGAGCTTGCTCAGCTGTGGGGTGGGTGGGGTGATTCTCTGCCATTTCAACCCACGTGTAGACCACCACAGTCCAGATGCAGGCCTAGCTGTCACCACAGGCCCCCGCCTGCCACCCCGTTAGGGAGGCCCTCACTCCTCCTCTCTCAGAAACCCTAGCCCCGGCAACCCATAAGCTGGTCTTCATTGCTACAACTGCATTATTTCAAGAATGTTACACAAGTGGAATTACACAGCCTAATTGCCCACCTTCCTTCATGTTTAAATCAACTTCCTGCACCTTCCGTCGTCTCAGGAAATGTGCGACCCTGAATTTATGGCAACACCCTGCTCCTGCCTCTTCAAGGGGCTCGCCTCTACACCCCCTGCCTGGCCTCTCTCCGCTGGAATGGCCCTCGTTCGGCAGGTGCTGTATCTGATCCAGGAGTCAGTTAAATCCCAGAAACAGAAGCAAGAGAGAAATGCTTGACTCCACATCCCATCACTTGCCTACTCCGGATTGAACTTATTCAGAGCTGACATGAATACACCTTGGGAAGCATACATCTGTTTTTGTGACTTTGAAATTGCTCTCAGTCCCACGACTCCAACCCAATTTTGCCACTGAGCCGTCACTCGAGATTTCATGTCTACCGTAATTTCCTATCTCTGACTTAGTAGAAATAAGTAAAATTCACCTTCATTGTCTTTCAAACTTAAGAACATCACTTGAGGGGCGCCTGGGTGGCTCAGTCAGTTGAGCGGCCGACTTCAGCTCAGGTCATGATCTCATGGTTCATCAGTTCAAGACCCACGTCGGGCTCTGTGCTGACAGCTCAGAGCCTGGAGCCTGCTTCGGATTCTGTGTCTCCCTCTCTCTCTGCCCCTCCCCTGCTTGCACTGTCTCTCTCAAAAATAAATCAACATTAAAAAAAATTATAAGAACATCACTTGAAAACAGTCTCGTTTATGTACACACACAACGAATAATATCAAGGATTCTTAACATCCTACTTCATCTTAAAATCTGACTCCATAAGAACACACACACACACACACACACGCACGCACCCCCCATACCTACACCATCATTCCACCAGCCTGTCTAAAAAAATTACTTCCCGGGGCGCCTGGGTGGCGCAGTCGGTTAAGCGTCCGACTTCAGCCAGGTCACGATCTTGCGGTCCGTGAGTTCGAGCCCCGCATCAGGCTCTGGGCTGATGGCTCGGAGACTGGAGCCTGTTTCCGATTCTGTGTCTCCCTCTCTCTCTGCCCCTCCCCCGTTCATGCTCTGTCTCTCTCTGTTCCACAAATAAATAAACGTTGAAAAAAAAATTAAAAAAAAAAAATTACTTCCCAATTGTCTTGAATGAAACATACTTTCTTTGTTCACATATGTTAACAACTTCTCTACAACCTTCTTATTTCTTTTAATTAAAAGGAATTACAGGGGCGCCTGGGTGGCTCAGTTGGTTAAGTGTCTGACTCTGGCTCAGGTCATGATCTTGCAGTTCACGAGTTCAAGCCCTGCGTTGGGCTCTGTGCTGACAGCTCAGAGCCAGGAGCCTGCTTTGGATTCTGTGTCTCCCTCTCTCTCTGGCCCTCTCCCTTTCTCTCTCTCTCAAAAATAAACATTAAAATTTTTTTTAAAAAAAGGAATTACATACTATTTTATGTATGGAACTACTAAATTTGGAGAAATCATAGACTATCGCTTGGTTATCATTTAGAATAACTGACCCAACAGGCTGTAAGGCTAGTCTCAAGAAATTTCAAGTAAGTATCGTATACACCATATTCTCAGTATGGTCTATATGTGCTGTGCTGACAGCTTGGAGCCTGCTTGGGATTCTCTCTCTCCCTCTCTCTTTGCCCCTCCGCTGCTTGCACTCTCTCTTTCTCTCCCAAAATAAATAAACAAATAAACATTAAATAAAAAGACCATATTTTCTGAATAAGGCTTAAAAAATTCATTTAATAAAGCTTAAAAATATGTATTTTAAAAATGTTAAACATAATCCTAAATAACTTCTAGATCAGAAAAAGAAGAGGGGTACCTGGGTGGCTCAGTCGGTTGAGCATTCGACTCTTGGTTTAGGCTCAGGTCATGATCCCAGGGTCATGAGTTCAAGCCCCACATTGGGCTCTGCACTGAAAACGGAGCCTGCTTAAGATTCTCTCTCCCCCTCTCCTTCTTCCCCTCCCCCATGCGCTGTCTCTAAAATAAATAAAAAAGGAAGAAGAAAAGACATCCTAATGTAAATTAGAACAATAAGAAAATACTGTATATCCAATTTGTAGGAAAAGCAAAACTGTTACTTTAATAAACCTGAAGGAAATATTTTTTTTTTACAGACAGAAACTGATGAAATAGTGAGGAAACAGATCCAGAGGGGTGCCCGCACGGCTCAACTGGTTAAGCATCCCACTCTTGATCTCAGCTCAGGTCTTGATATCTGGGTCGTGAGTTTAAACCCCACACTGGGCTCTGCACTGAGCCTGAAGCCCTACTTAAAAAAAGAACAAAGGGCAAAAGTTGACTCTCTAAAAGAAGTAATTGGATGGATATTTTGTATGATATTCATCACAAAAGAGAAACAGCACAAATTTAAAAATATACTAAAACAGCTGTAAGACAGTTATAACAAACATTAAAAAGGAAACTCTATAAAAACTTCCAACAATTGACCTTCAAAACTTAGAAAAAATAGGAGATTTCCACAGAAAAACAGACATTTCCATAACGGACTCAGGAAGAAGAGAAAATCTGAATTATCCCATAACCATTAGAGTTACTGACCTAAACATCTGACAGGACGGCTTGGATTTTAGCAACTTAAACAATTAGTTAAATACTTAGAGCGTTTCCTATCTCAAAGCCATATGGAGCAGTTCTCATGCAAAATCGCTTTGAATAGCTTGCATATTATATTGATATAAATGTCAGACGAATAAATGGTATTCCAGGAGTTCGTATACCTTGTTATTTCATATTTCTAGAATGCCTCTGCCTTAGTCTTCCCTTACAAGTATAGGATGAAAAAGCAATCTGATGTTCAAAATCACCCCAACCACTACCCCATTCCCCATGGACACCCAGAGGAGGCAAGGGCACAGTGGAGAGACCCATGGGGGGCTCAACGGAGCAGCGGGAGCAGCCTGGGGTCCTTCTAGAACCCGGCTCTCCTGACGTACTAGATGCCTTCTCCCCTAAGCCTCCCTTTCTTCAACTACAAAAAGGTGGGCACAAATAACCTCTAAAATCTCTTCCAGTTCCAAAATCCCATGACAAGGGTCTTTCTAAATTTCTAAAACCTTCACCCAAGCTACGACCCAGCAATTGCACTGCTAGGAATTTACCCAAAGGATACAGGAGTGCTGATGCATAGGGCCACATGCACACCAACGTTTATAGCAGCGCCTTCAACAATAGCCAAAGTATGGAAAGAACCCAAATGTCCATCAACTGATGAATAGATACAGAAGATGTGGTTTTATATACCATGGACTACTACTTGGCAATGAGAAAGAATGAACTCTTGCCATTTGCAGCAATGTGGATGGAACTGGAGGGTATTATACTATGTGAAATTAGTCAGAGACAGGCAGATATGTTTTAACTCATATGTGGAACTTGAGAAACTTAACCGAAGACCATGGGGGAAAAAGGGAAAGGGAAAAAATTAGTTTCAAATAGAGAGGGGGGCAAACCATAAGAAACTTAAATACAGAGAACGAAACTGAGGGTTGATGGGTCAGGGGGAGAGAGGAAAAAGGGTGATGGGCATTAAGGAGGACACTTGTTGGGATGAGCACTGGGTGTTGTATGTAAGTGACGAATCATGGGAATTTAATCCCGAAGCCAAGAGCACCCTGTATGTTAGCTAACTTGACAATAAATTATTTTTTTAAATAAATAGATAAATAAAATAAAAGACCATTTTATAGTAGATTAAATATAGAAGCAAATATGAGAATTTAGCTTATACTATAAAGTCAGACATTAAAGAGTTTTTCAAAAATCTAAAACAATGGGTAAAAAAAACTCAGAAAAATTAAATTAAAACAGGACTTTGGGAACTGATGTTTTTTTTTTTAATGTGTATTTATTTTGAGAGGGGTGGGGCTAGCAAGAGTGGGGCACAGAAAGGAGAGAGAGAGACAAAATCCCAATGACAGTGCAGAGCCTGATGCAGGGCTCGAACTCCTGAACCGTGAAATCGTGACCTGAGCTGAAATCCAGAGTCAGACGCTTAACCAACTGAGCCACCCAGGTGCCCCAGGAGCTGATGCTTACTGATATTGGATGGTTAGGAGGCAGAGGCTCTTAGTACCCTCTATTTGGGAGTCTATCTGAAATTTTCTTTCAAAAAACTAAGTTTAAAATAAACAAATAAATGCTCAGGGTTAGTGAATGACATCTTTTACAAACAAAAGCAAACCCACCCTTAAGAGGGCTTGGCCTTGTGACTTGCTTCAGCAGAAGGGACGCTGATCCTTTTTCGCCCTCCTGCCCTGGAGAACGAGCCCAGGCCAGCCTGCTGGAGGATGAGAAAACCCACTGGACAGAGTCACCCCAGATAAGACCTCCCTGGTCCTGCCATCGTCAGCAGACTCCCGCTGCTCTCAAGTCCAGCCAAGATCAGCGGAGCTGGACCGTCCTTAGCAAAATGTTTACTGTCCTACACGCCCTGGGGGTGTCACAGTTATTCCTTATTCCACATTCTTGTGTCCAAGGAAAACTGGTACAGTTGTATCAAAAACACATGGGAGACTCTTAATGGTATAATAATGGGTACATTCGTCCAAACCCACAGAATGTATAACACCAAGAATGAACCCCAATGTAAACCATGGATTTGGGGGATCCTAATGGGTCAATGCAGGTTCATCAGTTGTAACAAATACACACTCTGCTTCCGGATGTTGGTAACGGGGGAGCCTATGCGTGTGCTGGGACAGGAGGTCGATGGGAAATCTCTGTACCTTCCCTTTAATTTTGCTGTGAATCTAAAACTGTTCTTAAAAAATTACACCCTTAAAAAAAGAAAAATCAGAGATGGGGCACCTGGGTGGCTCCGTCGGTTAAGCGTCCGACTCTCGATTTCGGCTCAGGTCATGATCTCCCAGTTCATGAGTTTGAGCTCCCGGCGGGCTCTGCACTGATGGTGTGAAGCCTGCTTGGGAATCTCTCTCCTTCTCTCTCTGCCCCTCCCCTGCTTGTGTTCTCCCTCTCTCCCTCTCTCTCTCTAAAAATAACTAAATAAACTTAAAAATAAAATAAAATAAAATAAAATAAAATAAAATAAAATAAAATAAAATAAAATAAAATAAAATAAAA
>NW_024412377.1:7628218-7633069 GCF_014898765.1 Herpailurus yagouaroundi | reverse complement strand
AATAAAATAAAATAAAATAAAATAAAATAAAATAAAATAAAATAAAAGCAAAGATTCAGAAAAGCACATGGACCTCCCTACTGATGCCCCCACCCCTGCATGGTCCCTGGGGAGGAAGAAGCACAAATCGGTCAGCCTGTCTGCCGCATGCACGTGTCGGCTTCAGCTGACCGCCTCTCTGCTCCCGCCCCTTGGGCTCCGGTCTAATCTGCTTGTTCTCCCTTCCCACCCCTCCCCCACACTTCAGAATCTACGATAACACACTAACATACATCCCCAACAGCAAAGTCAGGCTCCCTGCCCACAAGCTCTCGCGCTTGACTGCCTGCCGGCCCTCAACTCCACAGAGGCCAGAAGTCACTCTTCATCAACATGAGGCCAACTCTCAGCACATTCAGTGCATGAGGCCTGGGAGCCGCCGAAGGGCTGGGTGTGAATTCCAAACCACCTGAGTCTCAGTTTGGGGAAAGGTGATTCCAAAGTTTGTAAATCTCCCTGCTGCGTTCGAAAAACAAACAAAAAACAAAAATCGAACCCAGATTTTTCCTTACGGGTGTGTCAAGATAAAAGGCCCTGTCACTGCTGCAAATGGATAAAACGCGAGTGAAGGAAGAGTTCGCCCGTGCCGAGGTGTGGCTTTGCTGAACCGAGAGACAAGAGACAAAGGGGCGGAGGGGCATTTGGAGAGTCCCTAGAAGTTAACCATATGTGAGAAGAGTTACAGCAAGGAAGGAGTGCAACAGGGGTGCGTGGGTGGCTCAGCTGGCTAAGCATCTGACTTCGGCTCAGGTCCTGATCTCACCCTTTGTGAGTTCAAGCCCCGCATGGCGCTGTCCGCTGTTAGGGCGGAGCCTGCTTTGGATCCTCTGTCCCACTCTCTCTCTCTCTCTGCCCCTCTCCTGCTCGTGCTCTCTCTCTCTAAAAAAGAAACATTTTTTAAAACATTAAAAAAAAGGGGGCGCCTGAGTGGCTCAGTCAGTTGAAACTTCGGCTCAGGTCACGATCTCACGGTCTGGGAGTTCGAGCCCCGCATCGGGCTCTGTGCTGATGGCTCGGAGCCTGGAGCCTGCTTCAGATTCTGTGTCTCCCTCTCTCTCTGCCCCTCCCCTGCTCATGCTCTGTCTCTGTCTTTCAAAAAAATAAGTAACCATTAAAAAAAAATTTATAAACAATAAAAAAGGGAGTGCAACATTTTTAATTTAGCATAATTGGGTCTAATTTGGTTCAAGAGCTATCTGACACGCAAAGTGCTGTTCTATAACAAGGAAAGCAGCACAAACATGTCCTTTGGCTTCAGTCCTGTCTCCAGAGCTGTCACAGCCATAAAGGTGGAACTCAGGAGATAATAAGTGGAAGAGAAGAATTAAGAACGAGAATTATGGCAGCTTGCTGTGTCCCCAAGTCAGAGGGAACAAAACCACCATAAATCTAAATGACAGCAAGAACACAGTTTGAATGTTACTGGAGAATCATTTGACAAATATTTACGTGTTGCATATTAAAGTATGCAATCCTTTTAGAGCAATAAATATTTTAGAAGAAAACCGTATGCTGACCCACATCCAAGATAAAACCCATCTCAGGAGCCAGGAAAGAGCACGTTTTTAAACAAGACACATCTGATCCTTGGTTACTCAAACCAAATGAAACATCTGTCAGCTCAGGAAGCACGCCCTTCTTAACTAACAGGAGATTATTAGCTCAACAAGTATACCCAGAAAACCTTTCAGAGCCTTTACAGACATTTCTCTTCTAGAAACCTGGCTGTGGGCAATAACTCTGAGCTGTGCATTCTGCTGCTCGAGCAATTACGCCTCTACTCCCAAACCTCTCTCTAGGGCTTTCTGTAAGGTTTTTACTGTCACTCATTGTGGTAAGCTCGTAGATCAGGCCCAAAGGGCCCATGCCTCAGGGCCTTTGCACCTGCTTTGCCCTCTGCCCAGTGTGCTTTCCCCACTTATCTTCTCTACATCTTAGTCAGATATCACCTGCTCTCTCAAGTGACCACTCTCAATCCCTGAACCCCTAGACTGTGCTTACCCAGCTCCAGATGCTGCTGTCTAGATCCCTGTGAAGGTGCCCCTGAGATGAGAACCTGAAGGCAGTGGGTGAGCGAGTCATGTGGCCATCTGGAGAGGCACACCTCAGCCTCAAGGCTGACCGCTGTCATGCTGAAAACAGCTGGCTTCCCGATCTCCCGTTTTTTGGCCAGCTGCCCTGGGCCAGCCTCTTACCACCTGACCCAGGTTGGCCTCTCCAGCTCGGGCTCCTACATCCCCCCCTCTCTGTACCACCCCACAACCAACCATAATGCCCCTGCCAACACCCCCTTGGCTCGGTCAGCCAGACCAGAACATCTTCCCTCCACTCCCCACAAGTCTCCCCTGGGCTCCCGGGATGCTCCAAGCTGCTTGCATTGGAGACATTAGCCCCACATCTCTTTAGGCTGCCTTCGGGGGCCCTGCCTCTGGCTCTAAGCACCAGGAGCTATTACTCTCTGGGTTCTCTCCTCAAATAAAAGGTGGCCTCGTAAAGACAAGCACTGTTTGATTTTTCTCCACGTCTCCTACGGGACCTAACCACTGCCTGGCACAAAATACGTCTGTAAGAAACACTATGCAATGACTTGCTACCCACCGCATTTGCCACTGGTCGTGTATTTGCACTTTACAACACTTAATTCTCAGTTTTCACAGGAAGAGGGAGGCTGTTTGATCAACAGAATCCAGGAGCCACTGGGAAGAACAGAAGCTCTGGCCTCCCTCCTCCCCCAAAGCACCTAACGCAGGACTTGCTCCTGATGAGAAGATACAGGGGCCCAGGGGTCTTGAAGTCTGTCAGACGGGTACCGTTTCTCCATCCTGATTTGGAGGGGAGCAGAGAGGAGGAGACTCAATGCAGAGGAACAAAGAGAGACTCTGTAATCAAGGGGAAAAGCCGAGAGAAAAAGAGCTTTGCCTGGCAGAAGAGAAAAGTGCCGGAGGCTGGTGAGAAACAGACAAGATGCTAAACAAGGGCCATGTCAGGGGCGCGTGGGTGGCTCAGTCGGCTGAGCATCCGACTTCAGCTCAGGTCATGATCTCACAGTTCGTGGGTCCGAGCCCCGCATCAGGCTCTGTGCTGACAGCTCCGAGCCTGGATCCTGCTTCGGGTTCTATGTGTCCCTCTCTCTCTATCCCTCCCCACTCATGCTCTGTCACTGTCTCTAAAAAAATGAATAAACATTAAAAAAAATTTTTTTAATAAATAAAAAAATAAACAAGGGCCATGTCAGAGCGCCGTGTGCATGAGGGGGTCGCGTACTCACCACGCCAGGAGGTACAACTAGGAAACCGAGGCAGAGAGGCTGGACCCTGTTCCGCTGTCCATTTCTACTGTCCTTCCCCGACTCTATGCTGAGGGAGTGGCTTTCAAAAGTAGCCCAGAAACCCAGTTGGTCAGGCCCAACTCCCCTGGCATCGGCTTATCGTTCAGTTGGCTTGAAGGCGGCCGTTCCCAAACTTTTATTTTTTGCCCCCGAAAGGAACATAATAAAGCTGAGCCCAGGGGAGCCTCAAAGTGGGGGCTGGACAAGCCAGGCTGGGCCTCTGCCCACCCGGGCCCACTGGAGACCCCAGGCTGCCCAGGACACAGGACCTACCGGCCCCCCACCATGTTCTTCCACATCCCTGTGGGGCTTCCTTAAAAGCAGGGCCTGATGCCTCCTTCAGGAAAGAGAGTTCTCCTGTACACATCTGTGTGTGAAAACTCACCTGAGTAATAGCCAAAGCAGAGGTGCAGAAAGGGCCCCAGCGGCCCACGCACCTTCCCAGAGAGGGGGGAGGGAAGCTGGGATACAGGCACTGTCCTGAGTCACAAGGCCACGGAGGGCTCAGGGCTGCACCAAGCACAGTCCCTTCTGCCATTTCACACGCTGTGTCAAGCGAGCCGCCCAAGTGGCAGAAAGTGACACCAGCGGGTCCCAACTTGACTGAGCCGAGCCCAAAACACAGGCAGAGACAAACCACCCTGCTCCGGAGATAAGCCAAAGACACAGGGTCACTGCTCACAAGTAAAATCGCGGCCTTTCTGTCAGCTAGGGCAGGGGAGCAGGTGCACCTGCACTCCAGAGTTGTGCGAGGCTGAGGCTGCAGACGCCCCTGGAGACTGTGACAGTCAGGTGAGAAGCAGCCGCTCTCCACCCAGCGCAGGCTAACGGGCACTTGGTCGCTGTGGTCGCTGTGCGGTTTTTCCCTCCGTGTGTTGGGTTGTTCTAGTCATTCTCAAGTCTTCGAAAGCCAACTTTTTCTTTCCTTTTCTAGATGCGCCCTGCCATCTGTGAGTCTTGACGTGATTAATGGATACCCCGTGCCTCTCTCCACCTCCACCTCTGCCGGCCCTATTTGGTGGGTGTCTGCCCCTCCACTGCCCTTCCAGAACCTGCCTCCGGGGACCCCGGCTGGCCCTGGCTCCTGACGGTGACCATGCAGATCACGCTCGCAGGTCGCCACGCGGGTCACCAGGGGCAGCAGGGCCGGGGGCTGGGGGCGGGGGAGGTGGGCGGCAGGCACTCCGGGAAGAAACTCCGAATCCCTGGGGCCTGGAGGCGCCCGTCAGTGCTCGGGCGTAGAAGGGAAAGGGCAAGGTCACCGAGGGGCGCCAGTGGGGCTCCGGGCAGAACCGTTTTCCCTGCAGGCGAGGAAGGGTAGCGGTCGGGGGGAGCCCAGATCGAACAGCCCCGACGAGAGGTGTCCAACCTGGATCCGAGCGCGGGCCCCCGGGGGCGGGGGTGGGGGTGGGGGCGGGGGTGAGGGGGAATTCAAGGGCAGGAGGACTCCGGGGGCGGGAAGCGACCAGGAGGCGGCGAGGACG
>NW_024412377.1:7596567-7623218 GCF_014898765.1 Herpailurus yagouaroundi | reverse complement strand
GGGGGGGGGGGGGGCTAGCTTAAGGACCCCTGGCTTGGGAGGGCGAGCGGAGGGGCTCAGTAGGGGAACACGGCCAAAAATGCCCTGGGCGCGTGGTGGGGCCGGAGCCAGGTTGACCTGCGAGACCTCGTGAGCCTGTCTCACTGGGCGAGACCCTCCGTGGCGATCACGCGGACCTTCAGTGTCATCGGAGCCGGCTCAGAACCCAGCGTCCGCAGGGCTCACGAGGGGGCGGGGGGCGGCGGACAGCGACTTGTGGCGAAGACGCATCCACGCCTGAGCACTCCCTGAGCTAGCAGTGAACTCAGGTGCCCTGCTCCCTTCTGTACTCGGGACTTTCTTTCCGACGTCAAAAATACCCAAGTCATGGTTTGCTTCTCACCTTTTTCTGTAACTGGCCACATTTACATAAATTCCCGCTGGGAATTTCCCCCTTTTCTGGGTCGCCAGTGGTGGTAGCGTTTCCAGAGGCCCGTCAAATACAGTCAGGGGATTTACAAGTTGAAATGCCGCCCTCCCACCCCCATCCCAGGTCAGGGTTGAGTTGGCTAGCCCTCCCCTCCCAACCTTGTAAGGCAGCGTGTGGTTTCAAAGAAAGAACGCCAGCGGGCTGCGGCGGGGTCCCTGATGGATGGAGCCCCAGAACCCACGCACCCTTTTCTGGAGTCGGGCAGCCCCGTGGCCCTCATCTCCCCACTAGTGAGCAACATAACTTAGGCCCTATGTTCAGAGTTCACCACTTCCTCCTTTTCTTTCTTAGAAATTTGGATCCAAATAGCACCGGGATGGGGTTTTCCCTTGAAAGATAAATTTGTGGAGCCGTTTACTCCAAGTAAGAACTAGCTGGCCATTTGCCAGTGACCAGACTCCCAATCCGGGCTGACCGTTTTCAAACCCTTTTATTTTTTTTTATTTTTTTTTCCAACGTTTATTTATTTTTGGGACAGAGAGAGACGGAGCATGAACGGGGGAGGGGCAGAGAGAGAGGGAGACACGGAATCGGAAACAGGCTCCAGGCTCCGAGCCATCAGCCCAGAGCCCGACGCGGGGCTCGAACTCACGGACCGCGAGATCGTGACCTGAGCTGAAGTCGGACGCTTAACGGACTGCGCCACCCAGGCGCCCCTTCAAACCCTTTTAGAAACGCACCCCTTTCACCACAAAGACAATGGATTCTCAGTGTCGCCAAAAGAACACAAAATGAGGCAGATGTATTTTTAATAAAGTCAACAGTTACACGTTACGTGTACAAGATCTGCAGAGCAAGGAGAAAGTAGCTCATGAAAACTGCCAACACAGCCGGGATAACTATAAATCAACATTTTGAGAAACTGTATCAGATCCAAGACGAAGCCCACCCCACCGTTCAGAACCAGGGCTGGAGGGAGGATGGACGGGGAGAGTGGTTTTAAACCTTCGCACGTCCGTCTGGAGTTCAGCATACGATTCCTGTGAAGTTACCCTGTTATTAAAATTAAGATAACCATAAGCCTTGATGATATAAACGGCTCTGAAGGATCTGCTTCTCCAAATATGTTGCCCCGTGGGCACAGAGAGCTAGCCGATGTGAGGGGAATGAAAAATGCGTTTTATTTTTTATTTTCTCGTAGGAAAGGCATTGTGGTTTGGGGTAAAGAGCAGATTCTGATACCAGACCCGGCTTCTTGTTATGACTCCACCACTGCTGAATTGGAAGCCAAAGGTTCTACATTTTGAACGTGTATTACTGTGGATATACTCAGGCATACTGTGGGTATAACCTTAATTCGGGGGGGCGGGGAAGGTTTTTTCAGCCAAATGGGAGAAAAACACTAATTATAGGGAACGCATTAATTTTTCTGCCCATTGCAAACGATTCCCAACTAGAATCGAGAGAGATGCTCGCAAATAAAGAAGAAAAAGCAGTGTGCTTATCAATTTTGTTAACCCTGTTGCCCTTCCCCCTCCCCGGGCCCGGTAGCAATAAAGCTCATTAACATGAAAACGTTTCTTTGCTTGGCTTTGGGCTTTGGGCTTTGGGAGGGAGCTTCGTGGGCTGGCCTGCGTCTTGCTTTCTTGGGGTCCGGACTGAATGACAGGCACAGTTAAAAGGGGAATAAGGCCAGTCCCTGTGGTTGGTGTCAAAGGAAGAAAACGGGGTCTCGGGGCGGGTCTGGGGCCGTGGAGGAGCCCACAGGCTTGGCTTCGTGAAAAGGCTGAGAAGCTGCCTGAGACGGAGCTTGGAGACGCACATGGCCTTCTAAGGTCAGCAGCCGGCTCCACAAGCTCCCCTCTGCCTGTGTGAGAAGAGGAAGAAGTGACGGGAGACAGGACACCTTTCAGTCACTCGTTTTTTGAAAACTGCTTAAGCAAACCAGAATCCTTTGGTCTGGAGCTTTTGCAAATTTCCCTGGGTTGGTGACAAGGAGGGAAGCAAGCTAGAGCATCCTGAAATCAATCTATAGAATGACGAGACCAGCTTACCTTTCTGAGCTGCTTAGAAGTAGCAGAGTCTCTGTGTGTATTTCTGGATCTCCTTATTGAAGAGATTACCTGCTGTTTGGCCCTAACGCCTTTCAACTGACGGACACAAGAGCCGGCTCTCGCTGTGACCTGAGTGGGTCTAACCATTTAACAGCTTCGTTTGCTTTCAGGGAGGATTTCTGCCTTGGAGGGTAAATATGTGGAAGATGTTTGTGGAAGGGCACCTGATGCCAGTTCTTCCTTTTTTCTGCTCTTGACAAGGAATTAGCAGTAACGGGGCATAGCGAGGGACGCCATGTTGACTCAAGGACAAAAGGCCTTGGGTCTTCACCTGAATAACGTTGGTTCTTTTTTAAGATCGAGGTTATGATTCTGAAGGCCAATTCGAGGAGTGACGTCTGATGTCAAAAGCTGTTAAGCAACTTACACAAACAACAGAAGGCTTCTCCGTGACCCCTGGCCTCCCACCCCAAGTACAGGGCAAATGCCCCCCACAGCCCCCACCCCTGCCCTTCGGCCATCACTGCTTCTTTGTTCACACCCCTGGAATAGCTCTTACAGCCCCGTTCTCAAGTAATTTTTGCAGAACTATTCTCCTTAAAACCCGAGGGTTCACCAAATTCAAAATCGACTCTTACTATTTTTGATGTCCGTCAGCTAAGCGGGCACCTCGCCGTCTTGAGTGATGCTCAATGGGTCCTTGTTAGAGGAGAGGGCAGGCAGGGCTGCTAGGCCAGCCCCAGCTGTGTCTGGGAACCTTCTGGATTTATACGCAATCGAGCACAAGAACCTGAAATTTCTTTAGCCATTTGTGCTTCCAAGCCTCTGTTTCTTCAGGAATTAAAAAACAAAAACAAAAACAAAAACCGTGCACTTGGGATTCCCACCTGGGTGGGAGGACTTGGGACCCTGAGCAATGTCCAGGGCAATGTGCCAGCTTCTGACCTTCTGTGGTTTCCCGTAAAGCCAGATTAATATCAGGAATTTTTGTTACGTTTATTTATTTATTTTGTGTGTGTGAGAGAAACAGAAGGAACGGTGGAGGGGCAGAAAGAGAGGGAGAGAGAGAATCCCAAGCAGGTTCCATGCTGTCAGCACAGAGTCCTACGTGGGGCTCAAACCCACAACCTGACCTGAGGGGCCTTCTCAGACCTTCCTCACTGCCCTCAAGCCCAACCCACCGCCCTCCTCAGAGCCCTCGCCTCCTGCTCCACACAGAAGATGAAACCAATCTCCTCTGGACTCACAGTCACCTTCGCGGACACTCATCTGCCTCTCTGGCCTTTGTCGCCTCTCAGTTGCCAGTGGAAGAGGCTCCCTCCCCCACAGCCAGATCCAGCGCCCTCCTCCCTGGGGACTCTTAATACCTCCCTGTCGGGGTCCTCATATGTCATGCGGCACCTGTCCTTGGCCATCAACAACCCGCTTCAGATCTGCATCTGAAAACAGATTCTGCTCCCTCTCCGCCTCCCCCAACCTGCTGTGCTTTCACAAACGAACTTTCTGCAAGATAAATCTTCACCAAGCCCCAGTGTTCGTGTTTCAGTTACTCGTTTAAAAAATGTGGCTTTTTTTGTTTGTTTTTTAGACAGAGAGAGAGAGAGAGAGGGAGAGGGAGGGAGGGAGAGAGAATCTTAAGCAGACTCCATGCTCAGCACGGGAGCCCGACAAGGAGCTCTATCCCACGACCCCGGGATCATGACCCGAGCTGAAATCAAGAGCCAGACTCAGAAGCTCAACCGACTGAGCCACCCTAAAAACGTGTTTTTGAAGATTACAAAAGTCACATGTTTTTTTGGAAAAGCCTCCAAGCACTCTGAGTCCACAGAGTGGGAGGACGATGTCTCCCCTCTCGGTTGCCATTGTTACTGTTTGGATGTCTGTCATCTGCTTCTTCCCCTCCCCTGCTTCCCCAAGGGACCTGCAGAGGCTTCTTCATGGACATTTCCAGCTCTGACCCAAAGGCAACGTCTCCACACGGCTCTCTGCCTGAACTGTGGCCCCCGAGAGGAGACACAGACAGGGTCGCCTGGACTCCCTCTGGCTGCCCACAGGGTAGTCCCCGCGGCTCCTCAAGGCAGAGCTGGGAAGCAGGGATGCCCCTTACTCGCGGCCCCCAGGACTCCAGGAAGGGGAAGGCAGTGGGAGAGGGGCAAGGCTGAAGGACAGTGAACTGAGTTCCCTCCAGGGTTCACCAGAGCACTCTGGTATTCCATTCTTGGACCAAACATATCCCCCCAGTTTAAGATGATAAAATCGCAAAGTTCTGTTCTTCCCCCCCCCCAGTCTGGAGTTATTCAGACAACTGGTTTACTGAGCAAAGCAGATGTACAATCCATGTCTCAATATGCACATTTCATCATAGATTTCCTCCACGGAGCCCTCCCCACCCCCCCGCCACCAGTGACTCATGCCCACATTCCCTGCAGTGGCAGCGGGTCCCCCTCACCGGACTGCAAGGACATTTCAGGGAGAGGCTCCCCTTTGAGACCTGGCTTCTGCTTTCTTCCTTATTAGCACACACTCCCATCCCTCAGCAGGTATCCTCGACAGTGTTTGTAAGTTTAGCGCAGATTTAATGGGAGGGATAGAAAAGCACTCCAGCTTGGTCCCCCTGTGTGAAGCAGCCGCTAGACTTGGGGAGGAGACGCGGGTGCGGGCCCACGCGCTCACCAGATAGGCGGTCAGTGTCCCCGAGAGCCACCACCCGGGGCTGGGGGTCACTCCAGAGGGAGGGTTGCACGATGTCCCCACAGAGAGCAGGCCCGCGACAACGTCCTTGAATTTGGGGAGGCAAGCTGAAAGGCTTCCTCTGTTGAGGGGAGCAGCTTGACCGGAGTCCTTACGCGGGGTGGTCAGCTGAGGGGATGTGCCAGCACGTTCGGCCATTCAAACCTAACGGGGTGCGTGTGTCGGGTGAGAGGTGCAGTGAGGTTGCCCGTGTCACCGTTGTCTTGTCACGTAGGGCCAAGCGGCTCCGGTGGTCCCCATTCTCCCTGGCAGGATCGTGTCCCCCAACACATACCTAGGAGGACACAGCATGGCGGCTTTTTCGACATCACCTAATTCTCTGGCTCTCTGTTACCAACGGCCTGTCACCGCTCACCATGTCGGACTCTGCTCTTTGAGCCCCAGGTGCTTGGGCCCTTCTCCAGGTCGTCAGGGGAATGGCACCATTTCTGAACTCTATCAGCCCCAAAATACCTCATACCGAACTGAGTTTCTTCCTTCCCCGAACCAGCACTCCTAGGGCTCTCGGCTGTAGGCGTTCTCTCAACGTACCCTGCTCCAGCCCACCCTACTAAAAGAGAAGGGTCCTAAAAAAGTGGGTGTGGCCCCCACCCTGGGAGGTGCTCAGAGCCACTGGCCAATTCTTGGGCCCGTTCTTGGTTCTTGCTATCCAGACGCTTACCACTTTGTCTTCCCCTGACCACACTTGGTCATAGAAGACCACCTGACCCTCCAGTGTCAGGGGCCGCCAGGCTCTTCACTCTGTGACCACCCTCCCCTGGCAAGCTCACCTCCCAGGCTGGCCCCACTCCAAGGGCTCCTGAGGGAAGCGTCAGGAGCACAGCCATACTGCGCCTGAGACAACGCCACTGAAGGTCCCTCCAGCATCTTGGGACTCCGGTGGGCCAGACAGAGACCACATTTTTCTCCCACAAGTCGGCTCCCCTCTCTGCCCTCAAGTTGATTGACGTCAGCATCAACCCTGAGACAAGATCCTTCTCCTCATCACCTCCAGGTCTCCTAGCTCTGCTACTCGCCCCCCATTCCCTGTCAATTTCCACTGCCACATCAGGTGTCTCCCCAGGATGCCCGTCTGCGGCTTTGCCTCCACATCCCCAGCCTGACGCCGACCATGGCACATGTTGGCATATGGCACAACTGTTAGGGGTAAAGTTGACACGTGTGGTTCGAGATCCCACTTGGCACCAGCCTTACGACTCAGTCGTTCACACAAATGTATATGCGTGTCCAGTAAGATGGGGGCCGGGCCACTCCCAGGAGCTTCATTCATCATGGGGAAGAGGAGGAAGGAGGAGGAGAGAAAGAGAAAGCGAGAACTAGAAGAAGAGAAAACAAATGTTGGCCAAGAAGGGATTGGATCCATTTGCTGTGGCCTATTCGGCGCTCCAATCACGGAGTGGAGCATCACAGTGCCGTGGAAATGCATGACCTTGGCTCCACTGGGCAACAGGGAAAAATGTCACCAGCAGAATGTTGACCGAAGGAAGCCAAACACAAAAGAACACACGGTGTATGGTTCCATTTATAAGAAGTTGAACATAGGGCAAAACTAATGTTTAAACGCACACGCACACACACACACACACACACACACACACACACACACACAGGCCCTAAGTGGTGTCATTTAGGCCAAGTCACTAAATCCGGACTTAATACCTAGCCTCCTTGTAGTTTCAACCTCCCCTTGAAATGCAGTCTTATGGGGTCAATTAGGAATCGTCGGATCAGCACCCATGAGGAATATGTCACCCGAGTCTTCTCCATTGGTCAACCCCCCACCCCCATCACAACGGAAGATGAGATAATCTGGCATAATAAGACCCCTGCAGTCCCCCTTAAGGTAAAGTGATATTACCTAAATCAATCCTTTCTCCTTTCTATTCTTTTGCTAATAACTTTCTATAAAAACCTTCCATTTGGGGGTGCCTGTGTGGCTCAGTCAATTGGACACCCCACTTCGGCTCAGGTCATGATCTCACGGTTTGTGGGTTCAAGCCCTGCATCGGGCTCCGTGCTGACTGTGCAGAGCCTGCTTGGGATTCTCTCTCTCTCTCCCTCTCTGTCTGTCCCTCCCCCACCTCAAAATAAATAAACTTCAAAAAAAACCACAGAATACCTTCCATTTTGTGGGACTTCTAAAGCTCTCTTCTACTTGTTCCATGGAAGGCCTCTGGATTCATGAACCACTTAATGAAACCAGTTAGGTCTTCAAATGTACTTGGTTGGATTTTGTTTTGTGAACACTAAGCTCTTTTGCTAGAAATCTGAATAATGTTTACCTTTGGGGAGGAGGAGGGGCAGTGATTGGAAAGGAGCCAGGGAGGTGTTTGGGGCGTGTGGAATGTCCTGTCCTATCCATAATCCTGAAAGATGACTGCAGATAATTCATCAATCTATACCCTTACGATTCTTCCCAATGTTGACCACACTTCAATAAATTTCTTAAAACTCTCTTTAGCTTGGGCAACTTCTTTAACCCCTCTAATACTAAATATCCCTCTCTAAGGATGAGGGAAGACAGGAAAACTTTACAAAGAGGTTTAACATGGAAACTAACTGGATAAACACTGGATTAATATTAGCTATTCTTATTCATTAGCACTCAGTGAACCTGCCTGGAGGGAAAGATAAACAAAAGCCCAACTCTCCCCACCCCCAAAATTCTCTTAATCCCTGTGGCTGGAGGCCCTGCTTCTACAAAGGAAAACCCTCTGGAGGGGCACCCACCCCTTTCCAACCCCCCTCTGAGAATGGAATTTCTGCCCCCACCCCACCGAGTGGAGCGAGGAGGGGCTTGTCCAGGCTCCAGATCCCCTCAGGATCTGGAATCTGGGATCCTTTCTAGGCTTACTCATGTTTTAGACATTTCTGGTTGGCTCAGGAACTTAATTAACCATTACTAACATCATTGTTTACCCCCGAATTCCCAATGGCCAGATCACCGACTGGAATGTCTACCCAGTGTGCCCCTCAGATCTACTGTTGCACATTTTAACCCAAAGAATGACATTGAAGATGAAGAATGTGCCAGTAGCTCCCAGTCCCCAACTAGCTCACCAGAATACCCACCATTCTTCAAGATCAGCCTTCTCTGGGGGACACGATTAATGTAATTCTCAGAAAGACATGAGCTTTCCTTGACGAGTAGAATAGTCTTTCAGCTACTGTTTAACCTCTTTGTGCTCCACTTTCTCTGTCTATAAAGATGACAATAGTAATCGTGTCTTCCTCACAGTTTTGTTAATGAGGATTAAATGAGCTAGTTTATGTAAAATGCTTAAAACAGAGCCTGGCACATAATACGCGTTACGTAAGTGTTGGGATTGGCATCACCGTTGTTCTTTAGAACACAAGCACATTGTTTCTTCAGTTTAACTGTCCTGAAGTCTGAGCTCTCGGCTTCCTCTGCTCTAACTAGCCTCCGGTTATACCAGGTTCCAGAAAAACACACAGGAGAAGCAGGGTGGAACACAGGAGAGTACCAGCCACCTGAGACCTGGTGTCATTCTGGAAGATTAAAAAGTGAAGCAGTGAAGTGGGTAAAGACGACGGGCAAGGATATGATCATCATACTCTCCAAAGCCCCAGGGCCACTAGATGCCACAAAGCCAAGGCATTGGTGGACCCATCCTGGGCCATCTCCCAGGTCACTGCCCAGCCTCCCACCAGCTGTGGCAGCAACGTCCTTCTTCTTTGAGCAAGTCCTCCTTTAACACAACAACTAGTAGCCCTTCCACGCCGAAGGCCCTTCTCCAGTTATGCGGTGAAACACGGTCACCGCCCATTAGCCTGCCTTCTCTCCTGGGACAGGAACGAGGGAATAACAAGCACAGAAAAGCTTCCAGAAATTTACAGACTGTCCTGATCTGGAATTGCCAACTTCCTTCCGCCATGATATGTCAAAGCTCCACTGAACTTTCACACTCGGCTTTTAGTAGGACACCTTGGTCTCCTGGAATCTTCCTCTTCCCCCTGCCAATCCCTTCCTGGGACAAGCCTAATCTTTCCTGCCAGAGGGGCGACTTCCCAATCCTGAAGTTGGAAGAGCCACCCAAGGTACAGCCATGGATATTCCCTGGTCTCGAGTGACTATTTAAATCTTTGAAACCTGCCAAACCTGAAATCCATTTATCTGACTTCAACTCTTTTGGGTGAATGCCACAAAACGTTGAAAACCTAACTTTCAACGGCTCATGGCTCCTCTTCAGTCAGAACCAGTTCTTAAGAAGTATAGCTTTGGGGCGCCTGGGTGGCGCAGTCGGTTAAGCGTCCGACTTCAGCCAGGTCACGATCTCGCGGTCCGTGAGTTCGAGCCCCGTGTCGGGCTCTGGGCTGATGGCTCAGAGCCTGGAGCCTGCTTCCGATTCTGTGTCTCCCTCTCTCTCTGCCCCTCCCCCGTTCATGCTCTGTCTCTCTCTGTCCCAAAAATAAATAAAAAATGTTGAAAAAAAATTAAAAAAAAAAAAAAAAGAAGAAGTATAGCTTTGTGGGGCTCCTGAGTGCCTCAGTCGGTTAAGCATCCAACTTCAGCTCAGGTCATGATCTCACAGCTCAGGGCCCGGAGCCTGCTTTGCATTCTGTGTCTCCCTCTCTCTCTGTTCCTCCCTGCTTGCACTCTCTCTCTCTCTCTCTCTCTCTCTCTCTCAAAAATAAATAAACATTAGAAAAAAAAATTTTTTAAGAAAAAAAAGTACAGCTTTGCTTCTGGTTGACCTTGGAAGTTGACACATACTTCCCTACCAACCTGTGGGATTCCATCAGAACCTGCTCCATAATTAAATGAGACAGTCCTATGCACAATATCTTTTCATCCGTTCTTTCTACTCAAGAATATGTTGTAGATATCTTCACATGCTGTTATGGGTTGAGCTCTGTCCCCCAAGGAGATATGTTGCCGTCCTAACTCCCAGTGCCTCAGAATGTGACCTTATTTGGAAATAGGGTCATTGTAGATATAATTAGTTAAATTAAATGAGGTTGTATTGGAGTAGGTTGGGCCTTGATCCAGTACGGCTGGTGTCCTTTGAAGAAGAGAAACAAAGAACCAAAAAACAAAAAAGGATGAAAAGAAGAGAAACGACACGGAGAAGGCCATGCGAAGACGGAGGTAGACTGGCCAGCAACCACCATAGGCTGGAAGAGGTGAGAAAGGATCCTTTCCCTCAGGTTTCAGAGACAGCACGGCCTGACCAACACCCTGACTTCACACTTCCAGCCTCCCAACTGTGACAAAACAAATTTTTGTTCTTTTAAGCTACTTGGTTTGTGGTACCTTGTTATACCAGCCACAGCAAAATGGAAACAACTACTAATCTAATTTACAAATGTCTTTTTTTTTTTTTTTAAGAGAGAGAGGACACAAGTGAGCCAGAGGACACAAGTGAGCCAGGACACAAGTGAGAGAGTCCCATGAGGGGCAGAGAGGGAGAGCAGGAGAGAGAAGCAGGGCTCACCCTAAGCAGGGCTCGAGCTCACGTTTCGTGAGGTCACGACCTGAGCCGAAGGCCGATGCTTAACCAACTGAGCTACCCAGGCATCCCCTAATCTACAAATTCCTTAATGGTTATATAGCATTGAATGACACAGTCACATCATAATTTACGTCAACAATCCAATGTTGATGAGCCCTTAATTTATCTCCTGTGGGAGAGGGCAATGCACATCTTTGTATAAATATATCTTTAAATCCTTAAATTCATTACTATAAGTGGAATTATTTATATGCTTGTTTCTACACTTTTGAAAATTTAGACTAAATCACCTACCAAGGGGGGGAATAGAAAAATGTATAAAGAAAAAAATTTTTAAAGCAATTGCACATTTCCAAAAAATAAGCACGTTAAGATTAAAAAGAAATGTTTTGGGGGGCGCCTGGGTGGCTCAGTCGGTTGAGCGATCGACTTCGGCTCAGGTCATGATCTCACGGTTCGTGAGTCTGAGCCCCGCGTCAGGCCATGTGCTGACAGCTCAGAGCCTGGAGCCTGTTTCCGATTCTGTGTCTCCCTCTCTCTCTGCCCCTCCCCCGCTCATGCTCTGTCTCTGTCTCAGAAATAAACATTAAAAAAAATTAAAAAAAAAAAAAAAAGAAATGTTTTGGGGCGCCTTGGTGGCTCAGTTGGTTAGGCAACCGACTTCAGCTCAGGTCTTGATCTCACAGTTTGTGGGTTCGAGCCCCACATCGGGCTGTGTGCTGACAGCTCAGAGCCTGGAGCCTGCTTCAAATTCTGTCTCTGTCTCTCTGCCCCTCCCCTGCTGGTTCTCTGTCTCTCTCTCTTTTTCTCTCAAACATAAAAATAAAATAAAATAATTTGAAAAAATGTTTTATCTGAAAATGTTCCCAATTTGTAAGAGCCGACTTTTTAGCTATCTACAGTATCCTGCTGTGCCATAGGAAGCAATTGTCAAAAAAAAATAAAAAAAGTATCGGGCGCCTGGGTGGCGCAGTCGGTTAAGCGTCCGACTTCAGCCAGGTCACGATCTCGCGGTCCGTGAGTTCGAGCCCCGCGTCGGGCTCTGGGCTGATGGCTCGGAGCCTGGAGCCTGTTTCCGATTCTGTGTCTCCCTCTCTCTCTGCCCCTCCCCCGTTCATGCTCTGTCTCTCTCTGTCCCAAAAATAAATAAACGTTGAAAAAAAAATTTTTTTTAATAAAAAAGTAAAAAAAGATTTAGACACTTGAATTCAGCAGCAAAAGAGGAAAAGGCTGGAAAAGGCAGGAATAGTATCTTGATTACACTACTGGAAGCCATACTGAAGAATGGTTAAACTGGATCAGCAAGCATTGTCTTTTTGAAAAGCAGAAGATTGGGCGCCTGGGTGGCTCAGTTGGTTGAGCATCTGACTTCACCTCAGGTCGTGATCTCACCGTCTGTGAGTTCGAGCCCCGCGTCGGGCTCTGTGCTGACAGCTCAGAGCCTGGAGCCTGCTTCACATTCCGTGTCTCCCTCTCTCTCTGCCCCTCCCCTGCTTGTGCTCTATTTCTCTCTCTCTCAAAAATAAAGAAACACGAGAAAAAAAATTAAAAAGCAGAAGAAGGTGAAGGTGTTTGGGGGGCACAGGAGGCTAGTTAGTCCCTGGGAGCTAGCTCACACAGGAGCCACTGAGGACAGTAGGCCTTTGGATGGGGAAGGTGGGTTGGGTTTATGAGCAAACATTTGTATCAGGTGCTCAGGCCCCATGTGAGGGTTCCAACCACTTGGGGTGCAGGACAGACCTAAGAAGACATCTCCTGGGAGACTGGACAGGTGCTGAGTGGAAGGCAGAGGGGGTTCAAGGTAGCCTTGACCTACTTCAGCAGTTTGCTCAGGGCTCACCCAAGGCCCATGGAAGGGGAAGGGAAGTCCCTGTGCATTCCTTCTCCTTCCTTGCCTATTCCTTTTCACTGTCCAAAGATAATTATTTTTTAAAGTAAAATAATGACTCTCATACAGATATAAAAATGAGCGTTTGTAGGGGCGCCTGGGTGGCTCAGTCGGTTGAGCGTCCGACTTCCGCTCAGGTCATGATCTTATGGTTTGTGGGTATGAGCCCCACGTCAGGCTCGCAGCTGTCAGCACGGAGCCTGCTTCGGATGCTCTGTCCCCCTCTCTCTCTGCTTTTCCCCCACCCCTCAGAATAAATAAACATTAAAAAAAAAACCACATTGAGATGAATGTGCCAATAAAGGCCACACTGTGCCAATAAAGGCCAAGGGCAGAGGGAGAAAGTCAGTTGAACCTCTCCTGAACAGGACAGAATTATTTTGTGTTGTTATCAGTTATTGTACTGGGCTGAGTAGTGACCACCAAAAATCTGTGTCCATCCAGAACCTGTGAATATGACCTTCTTTGGAAGTAGGATCTTTGTATGAGGTCATCCATCCTGGACGAGGGTGGGCCCTGAATCCAATGTGACTGGTGTCCCTATAGGAAGAGGGATATTTGGACACAGACACGGGGAGAAGTCCACACGAGGACTGGGCTGAGAAACTACAAGCCCAGCAGTAAGCACGCAGCTGATACACCTGCAAAGAACAGTAAGCATGGCCGGCAACCGGCAAAAGCTGGCAGAGGTGAGGAAGGGTCCTCTCCTCGAGGGCCTTAGAGAGAGCACAGCCCCGTTGACCCCTTGACTTCAGACTACTGGCCTCTACAACTATGAGACAATAAATTTTTTGTGGCTCTAAGCCGCTCGGTTTGTGGCACTTCAACATCCATCATAAGTCACTTGGTTCGATTTACAGATACAGGACATGGCTGAGCCACCATTTGGAACATTTTGTTTGATGGAGCCGTGATTCCAGGTTCCAAATAAATGACTGACACACGGCATTTTAATACACACCTCCGTTCGTCACCTGAGGACTGCCTACTTTAGTGTTTTGGTTTCACGCCCGCCTGAGCAACTCAGTGTAGTTGAGTTTCACAAAGTCACTCTTGCTTCTCAGAGATTCATTGCTGGGTCGTTTTACGTTACGTACTTCGTATGGAAGGATTTGGTAGGAGAGGATGTCAGAATATGGATGGCAGGAGTGAAACACAGTAAGTATCCTAATCTAAAGTTATATATGGAAAATTAAAAATGCTTGCTTATTTATTTATTTATTTATTTATTTATTTAAGAGAGTGCACAAATAGGGGAAAGGGGCAGAGAGAGAGAATCTTTTTTTTAAGTTTATTTACCTATTTTGAGAGAGAGAGAGAGAGAGAGAGAGAGAGAGAATGCATGGGGGGGGGGCAGAGAGAGGGAGAGAGAGAATCCCAAGCAGACTCTGAGCTGTCAGTGCAGAGCCCGACTTGGGGCTTGATCCCACAAACTGCAAGATCATGACCTGAGCCAAAATTGGGAGTCAGACACTTAACCAACTAAGCCACCCAGGTGCCCTGAGAGAGAGAATCTTAAGTAGGCCCCATGCTCAGTGCCGAGCCTGACACGGAGCTTAATCTCATAACCCTGGGATCATGACCTGAGCTGAAATCAAGAGTGAGACGCTTAACTGACTGAGCCACTGCGGCGCCCCAAAGATGCCTATTTATTTTACATAGAAACTACGAAGGGTAAATAACAAGATTCCTGAACGGTGGGGATAAGCAGAAAACCAAGCAAGAAAGCCTTTAGAGGAAACTCACGTGTTCATATAACGTGTTGTGTTCACCTGGTCTATAAAATTTAATTCATTTTGCTGTTTCCTACTACACAGTATTTGAGCTTTCTGTTTAAATACAAAGATTCATATATCCTTAAAATGACATTGGACTATATCATTATAATCATATACTGTAATAAAGTTATAAAATAGACGCTGGGAGCATCTTTGGTCTGTACAGGTTAGCACGTGTCCTGACCCTGCAAGGATGACATTAGATTACTATTGAGAGAGAGGATTTGCATCTTGCCACAGTGCCATTAGACATGGTGGGCTCGGGCCAAGGACAGGACTGGGAAACCGAAGGCGGTCTCAGCATCACAGGTGTCTGGACCAGCCACCACACCACACCCTTCATCACTCTACAAATGCAGGACCAGAAGTGTACGTCCAAACCTTTCATTTTTACTCACGTTTTTTTTTTTTTTTTTTCTTTCAGGTAGTTGAAGCTGGCATCACAAGTTTGGCAATGTCCTATAGGGATTCAGGTAAAAGGATGGAGTATTTTTTCCCCGGTATGTTGGAGTTCCATAAATCCGTAACTGTGTCAGAAATTCTTGATTTCAATGACACTTTGGCCAAAATTTTTCAAGAGGACTTTCTGCATGTTTATACACTCGTTTTTTTCCTGCAAAAGAGAATTTTCGGCTGCCCGTAAGACTGGACAGAACTAGAGCACCATGTCAGGAATCTACAAAGTGCTGAAGGTTTTGCATGATTCAGCTTTTTCAACATCACAACACTGGAGGAACAGCAGTAACGGTAAAGTCACCCTTTCGTGGTAGAGAAACTTATGTGAACATTTGGATTCTGAAAACTGCCAAAGTTTTCTTTGGAGAAGAATCTGAGAGACAATTAAAAAAAAAAAAAAAGAAAAAAACTAGATATTATGGTTTAAGCCAGTCCAGTTTTTCAATCAAATAATGATTGGCTGAATTTGCTTAGGTCATCAAACTTCCTATTTGCAAAAGACTGACTTAACGCCCCTCTTTTCCCGACTACTTGTGATAAAGAGACCCATGGAGGAAATGCAGCTTCACAATCTGATGAGGCACAATGGCTCAAGACACTGTTGGGAAAGAACTGTGGTTTTCTCAGGTCTTAGAGGAAGCTGATGATATTTTTGAAGCAGTGTGAAAATTCTTCAAAGTAAATTGGCCAAATAGAAAAAAAAAAAAAAAGTAATAACGGGTTTCTGCCCTGGTGACGCTCCAGAGATGCTGGGCTTTGCAGATACCGAGTGAAAATCAAAGGGAGACACTCATTTCTGGAACACATTGTGTCATGCATCATCAGCAATACCTTTCAGCACACTGTCCAGGAATTGATAAGAAAACCACGACTAACGGTAATCAATTACATGAAAAGCTATGCGTCAGCCCCCAGATGATTCACTCTGCTCTGCGTGAAGATCTGAACGCCAGTCAGAAGGTTCTGCTCCACTGAGGTTTGTTGACTGGCAAAGTGAAATAAACATCTTCTCTTCTTGCAAGAGGCAGGTGTCCTATTTTTGAAATACTGGAGAAAAGATCTACAGCTGTAAATTTCTTAAAATTATGTGTTTCAGCAAAGCCTATCATATTTGACAACTATATTTGGAAGTTTGAATATACACTTCCCCTTATTACGAAGACATTTAGCGCCCAAATCAAGCCATGGATGCTGGCAATCATTTGCTAAAATTGTCATTTTATACTTTTTTTTAAAATTGAAACGTTCAAGGACAAAGGTCTTGAAACAAATTTCATGAATTTCAGGGGACCTGGGTGGCTCAGTGGGTTAAGCATCCAACTTCGGCTCAGGTCATGATCTCACAGTCCGTGAGTTTGAGCCCCGCGTCGGGCTCTGTGCTGACGGCTCAGAGCCTGGAGCCTAATTCAGATTCTGTGTCTCCCTCTCTCTGCCCCTCCCCCGCTCATGCTCTGTCTCTCTCTTTCTCACAAAAATAAACATTAAAAATTTAAAAAAAAGAATTTCGTTTATTTCAAGAATTTCAATAAATAAATTTGTATCTAGTGTGTGTATAGGCTGAATTTAGGAACTATTTTCTAGATGTCATGACTGAAAAATCTCTTTTCAGAGCTTATCAATAAATCCCCTCTCCCCCTAATATTCCAGCTGTGCCCAAGAAGAAATTTTGACAATTGAACTTTTACCAAAGGTAACTTTCAGAAAATCACTGCAGAGCAGAGGTCCCTCCTATAGGGGGTCAGCTGGAAGGATCTGTTGACATTTCCCCCTTCCTAAGGGTAACCAGATTTTCATTTGGGTGCACCCCCCACTGCCTGGGGAAGCCCAGAGTTTGGGGGGAAGGTGATACTACCTCCCTATTCCAGGGGCTGAGCTGCTGCTGACTGGTGCCCAGTGTCCTTCACATCACTGGTCCAGGGATGACCATGTGGTGCGAACTGTCCAATCAAGTGACGTGAATTTGTAGACAGACCAGCTGTCTGTGTCCTGCTGGATGTTGAGGAGGAAGTAGGTGGCTTTGACCTCTACAGGTCCACAATAAAACTATTTATACAAAAGGAACCTGGGTTTCTACATCACATAACTCAGCCATCCATCAGCCTTCTGGGAAATCTGCCCACCTCTGGCTTCCATTATGGGAGCCAGCGAATCTCCTCTGTCATTTAAATTGGATTCCTAATTACTTGCTGCATCAGGTATCTTTGCTGAACTGAATTTGAGGCCAGGGTGTGGGTGTGGCAAATAAAAAAAACCCTAAAATTCTGAAGTGCCTGGAGAACAGTGAGGACACCATTAGCGGGGGTTTTGAAACTGGCAAATCTTGCTACATGTTTGCAAAATGGTTAATTAAATTGTCTTCAGTTACATCTTAGGAAATAGGCCATGTGTCTACCAAGATAGTATTAGGTCTTGGTACAAAATGTTCCAGACGTGTTAGCTAATTCTTGTGATCTTTTGTAAGATTTAGAACAAAAAACTAAAAACAAAACCCCAAAAACCTAGCTTGGGTTGAAGTGCGATCAGAACTGACAGTTCCTTAATTCAAACAGGGTCTTAACTGATACAATCACTTTGGAGAATTTCTAGGTAAAATATCTCTCTACCAAATGAGAAGGAAGGCATTCTTAGAGTTACGCAACTTTTAACCACATGTGCTTGGTTTTTCCTCACGATGGACTCTGAAAACCAAACAGCACATCGGGCTGATGTTGAGGGGAGGGACCATTTTCACCCTCTAATACAGGGGGTCAAACGTAAACCCCAAGCTCACCCAGTGTTTTTGTATGAGTTGACAATATTTTTACATGTATCTTTACTTTTTTGATGTGTATTTATTTTTGAGAGAGAGAAAGAGAGGGAGGGGAGGGGGTGGTGGACCCAGGACCCCAAGCCAGCTCTGTACTGACAGCAGACGGCCCCATGGAGGACTTGAACTCCTGAACTGTGAGATCATGACCTGAGCTGAAGTTGGACGTTTAACTGACCGAGCCACCCAGGCACCCCTAAACGTATCTTTAAAGGAAAAGAAATAATCATTTTCTGTTATTATTACCATTGCGTTGCTTTGTTTGTAATCGTGTTGTTTTGAAATTTCAAATAACATTCAAGGAAAGCATATGATTTTTTTTTCTCAAAGTGAGGATAGATTTTGAAGTATGAGAATATCCAGCCAGAGGATCTGAAAGCAGAGAAGCTAAAGCTACTTGGATATGTTGTCAAAGGGTGCCCGACCAAAAATAATTGAGAGATGGTAGAACAGTAATGGTTGACACAGGAAGGAAGGAGGAATTTGATTTACAAAAAAAAAAAAAAAAATCACTTTAACTTTTGTAGAACTTTTCTATTTTGAAAAGCAAGAGTAATTGAACTGATTTCCACTTATATCCGCCTTCCTGCCAAAATTTCAAAGCATGTTTTTTCTAATAATGATAATACGTGTACCTTGCCTTTCCAGGGAACCCAAAGCATTTTGCAGATATTATCTCATTAGCTCCGATTCTGTCTCCAGGTGCTTCAAACACATTATCCTGCCTTTCTAAAATGACTGTAACTCAAAATCGAAAATGACACCTGATCTCTTGCCGCTCTTTTTTTTTTTTTTAATGTTGCATGTAAATACGGGGCTGCGCGTCCTGGCCCGGGCACAGGACTGCAGAACTCTCTCAGCAGCTGCTTAAGCAGAAAATGGATGTAGGAAAGACATTGGATAACTCGCCAAAATGGAGAACTAGAGATTCTGGCTCTCGGGCTGGCCGTCTCAAATCTCACTGCCGCAGGTGGATTTTTTAATTTATTTCTAAATAGATGTTATGTGTTTAGAACAATTTTGGGTAGCACAGAGAGTTCCTACGTGCCTTGCACCTAGATTCTGCTATTATTAATAGCTATCATTAGTGCGGTACATTTGCTACAAATAATGAAGCAGTACGGATACATTATTATTAACCGAAGCCCAAAGATTATTCAGATTTCTTTAGTTTTTACCTAATATTCCTCTTCTGTCACAGGATCCCATCCAGGACTCCACATTGCATTTAGTAGTCATGTCTTCGTAGGCTCCTCTTGGCTGTGACAGTTTCTCAGGCTTTCCTTGTTTTTGATGACCTTGACAGTCTTCAGGAGAGTGTCAGGAATATTGTAGAATGCTCTTCCATCGGAATATGCCTGGTGCTTTTCTCACAAATAGATGAAGACAATCGGTTTTGACAGAAAGACCACAGGTTAAGTTCCATATTCATCACACCCTATCGAGGGGCCACATTTTCAACCGGACTCATCGCTGCTGGTGTGTTGACCTTGATTGTTTGGCCAAGGTGGCATCGGCCAGGCTTTTCCCATATAACGCTACCTTTCCCCCGCTTCCACTGTGCACTGATGGACTTTTATTGGGTGTATTTCCAGAGCAGCAGACCAGAGAGCTGCAAGAGATAAACGTGCTGTGATCACTAACACAGCCTCGGGACTCCTGGACACCTTCATCCCCTCCTGCCTCGTTCCCGTGCTTCTCCTGACGAAAGGTTGGCATCGTATCTCCACCATCCGGTGCGTCGGGCACGGCGCCCCCCCCCCCCCCGCACTGCCCTGCATGCAGCGGGCCGTTTGATCAATCTTCACAGACTAGGAACAGAATTGGATTTCACCTGATAGCTAATAAAATGGCTCCTGAGATGCTGGTAGGCGAAGGAGGGTATGGGCTGCAGGAGCAGACAGTGGCCTGGCTGGGGAACACCTACACACAGGAGCGGCCAAGCCCTGGGGCTCTGATCATGACCCTGACTCATTATGAATTTAAAATCCTGTGTAGCAGAGACTGATTTGGTGACATGGCTTTTTCTTTCTCCCTCCACGGCCAGGCTCTCCCAGGCCCCGCAAGTGAGGGGATGGAGTATCATGGGGGTAATGGGGTCCAGACTCTCCTGAAGGTCCAAGCCATGACATGGGTGGGCCAGGATTTGGCAATGCTGGAAGTGGGTGTCCCGAGGGTCCAAGGCATGGTGACCTGGGCTCGAGGGGTGTCTGCTGCTGGTCAGGCCATCTCTGCCTGGGCTGTGCCTGGCGATCCACTGGCTTCCTTACTCGAGACCCCACATCTTTTGTCTGACTCATCTTATCTTCCACTTCTGATGAACCTGTGATCACCCATGACCCCCGCTGCACCTGCTGAGGATGACTTCAGCTTTACCCTCTGCTCCTACTTGATGAATTCTCGAGACCCGGAAGCTGATGGGCCCAGTCCTGTCCTTATTGCACAGGACTCTCTGCACCAGTCTCTTGCAGGCTGCCATATGGATTTCTCTTGGGCCAGCAGTCCACCCTATACCCCTGGCCAACTCAGCTGAGTCCCAGAAGGCAGCCAGCAGGACCCGGGAATGGGACACGCTCCCCGAGATGGGGCTGTGGCATGCCCAGCAGGGTTTCCATGTCAACCCAAAGATGTGAAGAAAAAAAAAAAAGCCTTGCCTAATTTGCAGCTGAAACACAGCCAGTGAGGTTTCGGAATCATCTAGAGAAATCAGAAGGGTGGCCTCCAACCAGCGTGGTGAGACATGATGAGGTCTTGCCTGAAAATGCTTCCACTCCACGTCACGTCCCCACTCGGTTTCCCCAGGGCAGAAGTTAACTCGGTTCAACCTGCTCCACCAGACGAGGCTTTTATAAAATCACCTGCAGGCCGGATGCTATCTGTCCGTATGTAAACAAGCGGTTTAGGCGGCCCTGTGTGTTAAGGGGGAGGGGGCGCGCAAAGTGATCCCGAAGCCAATGTTTACAGGGACTCCTTGGAACCAGCACGACATAAAAAGTAAGGAGCGACGGCACGAATTGAATAACAGGCAGTGCAGTTGTGGTTTGTCTGTGCCTCTGCCTCCGCGCTCCGTCATCCTCCTTCCCTGCTAGAAGTCCCACAGGCGTGGGAGGCGTGGGGACTTTCTATTTGTTCCCTTCCACCTTGCACAGCATGTTCTTCTATCAAGTGATTTATTCTCGTCTTCGAAGCAGGGCTTCACTGCGGGCGTGGCCATGGAGTCCGTGTGCCCGCCACCTGCTCCCTCGTGGGAGAGCGACCTGGAATGCCCTGGACAGGAGCCAGCTCTCCCAGGTGGAGGTGGGGACAGCAGAGCTCCTGCCCCTGACCGGGGGCCGTGTCCACACACAGGCTCACACACACACACACACACGTGCAGGCACAGGTGAGACCCCCCCCCCCGCCCCCCAGAACTTTCTATGCAAGACTACAGGTCAGTCAGCACTTTCTTCTCCTTTAGGCTCCTTCTGGAACATTCTCATGGCCACCACCTGGTCTGAGGCCCTCAGTACTGGATGTCTAGGGTTTAGATTCTTCCCTTGAAACCTTCTATTCCTGAAATCATCCTTAGCCATTAGACAAGAGAATAAAAAGAAGGATCAGGAATAGGGACTGACGTGGGCAACGCCTCAAGTCTCTAGCCAGACCCCAGAGCTATCTCCAAATTGGCCCAGCTCACAGCACTGGCCTCCCCTCCCCTCCTCTCCTCTTCTCTCCTCCCCACTCTCTCTTCCCCCCTCCCCTTGCCTCCTCTCTCCTCTCCTCCCCAGTCCTCATGCTGCTCCTCCAGACGTCCTGAGTCACCAGCATCTGAACATTCCTTCCACCTGGAACTTTCCCCTTCTAGGCTTTGTCACCCAAACCTCCCTCCTCTCAACCCAGCTGGGCCCAGGACAGGTATGGAAAGGACAGAAGAGGCTGACCTCAGCTTGCCTGAGTTTTCCTGCAAATGACGGGAGGGCCTCCAGGAAGCCCATCCAGAAGGTGGGCAGTGGGCTGGGGGTGGGTGGGAACATAGTCCATGGGAAGTGGGTGTCCACACCAAGAGCAGCCCCCAGGACCCCCACCCCTGCGGTGCCCTGCTGGTTTCCAACCGTCCGTCAGGGCCTGGGCCGGGCCTTCCCTGAGAGGACGGATTCAGAGTCACCCCCCAACTGGCAAGTAGCCCAGGCCTGAGGGCAGCAGGGGGGGGGGCCTGCAGGGCCCAGGACACATGCCTCCTGCGCCCATGCCACAACCAGGTGCCCGTCCAGAGATGGGCCGTGGCCCTGCCCCTCTGACGGGCCTGTGGCCCCATGGACAGGCTGCGTCCTGCACATGTTTGCTTTAAAGAGACAAAGGAGACACGTCAGCAGGGATGGGGGGCCTGAGCACCTTTTGGTTATGATTTGGTCTGACACGTGCCATCTTTCATTTTCTTTTGGACTCCGGCACCCCCACTGGCCGAGGGGCCCTCTCCCAGGTGGGAGCCAGCTTGGTAACAGCGATCCGTGCTACTTACTCATGCGTGGCTTGTCCCGTCCAGGATGGACAGACAGTAGACATTTCCGAACTTTTGTTTGCGACCTGATCTAAGTTTGGAAGGGGATTTCATGTTTTAGGCCTTCTTGTTTGTGAGTTTGTTCGTTTGTGTTAGATAATACCAGTCACGGGGCGTTCCCGCAAAACACATTTCAGTAGGCCAGTAGGCTGATGTGAATCAACAATTATTTACCAGGTCGTGACTCATTGTCTGACATGGCAGTTCTCCCAATTGAAAACGAGATATAAGAGGTATATTTTCATATATTAGGGCTGAGTTTGCTTCCCTTAGAGCCTGGAAGGTAACAATAAAGTCTGATTTGGCTACTGATAAGATGCTGACACTTGAAAATAACACCAGGGGACAGGTGAGGTCACCGAGAAAGCTGCACCCCTGAGATCCAGCACCCGGCGCGGGCAGGAGGCTCGGGAGGCCTCCAGGATGGGGCGGCAAACAGACGGGGTGGCAAGGGACTAGGCTGGGGGGAAGGCCACCTCCAAAGGGGTGTCACTATACAGGGAGTTTTGGAAGTGTTAGATCTGTTCTGTCTTGATTACGATGGTGGTTTCCTAACTGTATACATCTGACAAAAATCATAGCCCAGTAGATGACATAAATCATATAACACCATGTTGTGTTATATTATATAATTATTATATTATATATAAATGTGTTTTATATAATGTATGAATTATACTATATAACACTACGTACAAATATATAAGTTGTACTATATAATCATTATACTATATGCAATATTCTATTTTAGCATTATATAATTCTATAAACTACACAATATAAGGGTGCCCGGGAGGCTCAGTCAGTTGAGGGTCCGACTTGGGTTCAGGTCATGATCTTGAGGTTTGTGAGTTTGAGCCCCATGTCGGACTCTGTGCTGAGAGCTCGGAGCCTGGAGCCTGCTTCGGATTCTGTGTCTCCCTCTCTCTCTCTCTGCCCCTCCCCTGCTGAAGCTCTCTGTCTCTCAAAAATGAATAAACATTTCAAAAAAGTATAAATTACACAATATAGACACGGTGTTACACTTCACTGAACTGGCTCAGAAAGAGAAGACATCCGAGGCAGAGGGTGGGTGCCTTTTCTGAGAGCCCAACACCTCACCCACAGGGCAGCTGGGTTAGCCCTGGATTTGCTTCTGGAAAGCCCCACAACTCCTTGTTCCCTGAGAAGAATAGCAGGAAACTTGCAAGCATCTCCCTGGGTCCTGCCGTTGTGGTTCTGTGACCTCCCGTCCCCACCCTCTGACGGGGACCTTCCTAGTCCTGTGTCCCAGGGGACAAGGTGGCCTCAAGTCTCCCACTGGCCGAGGCGGGGCTGTCCCAAGGCTGTGCCTCCCTCACATCTTGTCCCCCCTCCCAGCCAGGAGTCCCTGCCTCCAATCAGGACGCTGACGGCTACTCATCTCAGGGTCCCGTGGGCAACTCTGAGCCCCAGCTTCCCAAACTCGGTCTCCATTTTGCCCTGCCCTGGGACTTTTCATGATTTCACAATGAATTTCTCTCAGTGGCTGCACACAGCAGATGTTATGCCCCCAAACAAATGTCCTGGAATTTCCCCCTGAGAACGTGGAGGCCTCTTCCCAGTCAGCGAGCTCTCCAGGGAGGACTGGCTGGGCTTCTGCCTTGAAGGGCTTCTCAGGGGCCAGAAAAACAGGTGAGGGGCGAATTTCAGAAAGAAGAAGAAAAAAATTCTCTGCCACCAGAGAGGAGCTGAAATTGGTTCACTCAAGACTCCCAGATTCTCCATAATTTGCTTTCTGGAGACGTGTCCTCTTCAGGATGTGTGTGTGTGTGTTCACACAGCTGCTCCCCCACGACACTCCGCTTGCTAAGTCGCTCTCTGATGGATACAGAGACGAAGCCAAGTGAAGATCCTTTTCCTCGCCAGCTTCAGCGCTCTGGTTTCTTGCAACGCGAAGCTGCCTCCTTTTTCGATTTTCTCTGCACGCGAAGTGCGGGGAGGCTGTGCCGCCAGCCGGGCCCAGCTCACGCCGGCATCGGGAAGGGCACGGCTCCCGTGCGTGTCCGTCCTGGGCAAGTATTCAGGGTACTTGCCACGGGGCCTCTGTAGTGCGATCTGAGGGTCCCGGGGATGCCCTCCTGCCCCACTTCCCTGAACGAGACAGCAATTCATTCCCAAGGGCTCTTCCCCCGCGGTGCTTTTCTGAAACGGAGACACTCCTGGCAGGGCCACCACGAGTCCCGAGTCCCGTGGGCCCTCGGGCGGGTCACCCACTCCCACGCATCCCCTCTGTCTTCCCCGGGACCGCCCACCCCAGGACCGCGCGGAGGGGCCCCTTCTCCAATCTTTTCTCTCTGCGCCTAGCCTCCTGGAAGGCTGTGCACGTGTCTTGACAGACGCAGACCCCGTTTGGAGGGGCCCCGATGTGCGTCCGAGCTGGGGGCACGGGCAACCTGCGGGGGGAGGGGGTTGGGGGGCTGGACAGGAAGGTGGAAAAGAGGACGTGCAAAAGAAGAAACGGGTGAGGAAAGCAGACTAATTCCTCTGACTTCATCATTTTTGTGTAGGAAGAGTTTCTAAAATGGCTTACTTTTATAAAAAAAAAAAAAAAACAGATCCCAAAGCCTCTGCTTTTTATAGAACATCAGTCCCCGGTTCCAAATTAGCAACCCTTAATCTTCCACCGGTCTAGCTCTGCAGTGACTATTAAGCTGCTGGGCTAGGACTTACGTCGGTGCTCGGATCGCCCCCTGACGAGCGGGGGGGGGGGGGGGAAGGGGTGGGGGGGTCGGCCACAGCCTGGGGGGGGGGGGCCGGGGGCGGCCTTGAGCTGGGGCTGCTGCTCCCCAGCGCCGCCCTGGCGGCCGGGCAGGGAGAAGCGCCCCACCTTGCGACCTTTCCCGGCCTTGGCCCCAGTGTATGGGTTTTGGGGCGGCCTCTGTAACCAAGTGCCACAAACTGGCTGGCTTAAAAGAAGCGAAATATGTCCTCTCACAGTCCTGGGGGCCACAATTCCAAACCCAAGGTGTCAGCAGACTTGATCGTCTCTGGAAGGCCCGAGGCAGAATCCGTTCCCTGCCTCTCTCCCAGGCTCCAGTGGCTGCGGGCAATCACTGGGGTTCCCTGGCCGCTGTATTACCCCAATCTTCGCGCCTGACGTCACATGGCCATCTTCTTTCTTAGAAAGACATCGGTCACCTTGGTTTAGGACTTGGAATGCTCTCATCTTAATTAAATCTGCAAAGGCTATTTGCAAATGTGGTCTCATCCTGAGGGCCCAGGCGGACATGACTTGGGCAGTGGGTGGATTGGGACACTGTTCAACCTGGTGCACAGGACAGCAATGCCCACAGCCCCACATAGAAAGGTGGCTGGTTTTCTCTCACTGTATCTGAGAGGCAGGAGCAGCCCTGAGAACATTAACCCTTTAGATCGGAAAGAAGGCAGGTGTCATGAAAACTGAGCCACTTACTGGGAGGTGACAGGGGTGAGGTCCTCCAGCAGCTGAGGTCCCTGCACCCGGGGGGGCCCCTCCATGGGCTCCCTTGCCCCGGTTGAGCTTCTACAACCTCCTCCCAAGAGATAATGTTTTCTCCTTCCAGACCTCTCCCACCTTTCAATTAAATTATTGCATCATCACATGGGCAAATGGTGCATACCTTGGGCAAATCCTCAAACCTATGCGTATTGCCCCAATCCCACCACTCAGCATGCTGGTGAACTTCATTTTAGCCATATATGTATTTAAAAATTATTTTGGAGGGGGGGCACCTGGGTGGCTCAGTTTGCTAAGCATCTGATTCTTGATTTCGGCTCAGGTCGTGTTCTCATGGTTTGTGGGTTCGAGCCCCACGTCAGGCTCTACGCCGACAGTGCAGAGCCTGCTTGGGATTCTCTCTCTCCCTGTCTCTCTGCCTCTCCTCCATTCGTGCACACATTCTCTCTCTCCCTCTCTCAAAATAAACAAACATTAAACAAAAACAAAACTTATTTTTTGGACCTCAGATGTACAGAATTGGGTTAATCGTCGCCCTAAATCCATCACACGGTGTCACCTGAATATGCATTGCTCTTTCTGCTGGCTTATTTTGTCCTGCGTTTCAAAATATAATAGCATTGATAGGACGACTGGTATCTGTCTTTTGTGCTATGCACTGTTGCAGGCGTTTAACACACAGGTGCATTTATTCCCTGCAATAACCCCCGCAGCGGTTTGCTGGCTTCAGCTCCACTTCACCTCACCTGGCTTGCGAAGTTGATAGTTCAAGTTCTCAAGAATTTCGTGAGTCAGTCGTTAACCATCTGGAGCTTGAAATTGGCCATTATGGCAGCACAGGTACCTCCCACCTGTCGAAAATTTGTGTTTCGAAAGACCTTGCTTCGCTTTTATGAAAGACCTCTATTAGTACCTGTTTGGGCTGACCGAAAGATACCCAAAGAGGATTTTCACTTTCACCAGAGCAGGGGAAACACAGCAACAGCGGCCAGCACTGCTTTCACAGCGAGGTGAGCTGGTGTCAGCGTGCATCGGAGCCTC
>NW_024412377.1:7555730-7596467 GCF_014898765.1 Herpailurus yagouaroundi | reverse complement strand
GTGAGCATCTGGACCTTATCTCCAGGTATTTTATGCATCGCTTAGCACTGTGCCCCCAGGGCTTAGAAAAGCCTAAGAGAGGGGCGCCTGGGTGGCGCAGTCGGTTAAGCGTCCGACTTCAGCCAGGTCACGATCTCGCGGTCCGTGAGTTCGAGCCCCGCGTCAGGCTCTGGGCTGATGGCTCGGAGCCTGGAGCCTGTTTCCGATTCTGTGTCTCCCTCTCTCTCTGCCCCTCCCCCGTTCATGCTCTGTCTCTCTCTGTCCCAAAAATAAATAAACATTGAAAAAAAAATTTTTTTTTTAAAAATAAAGAAAAGCCTAAGAGAGGTTATTTCGGAGGTCGGTCTGGGATGGTTCAAAAAATTTTAACATCAATTAATGGTCATCGCTTCTTTGTTTTGCTTTTCGGCTTATGAACATTTTCATAGGAATGCTCCATGTTTGGATAGCGGGGGCAACCTGGATTCCCAAAATAACTCAGCAGTGCCACAAATCTGGGGTGTGCTTTGCATCGGGAGCCCCTTTAACATCACACCACTGCCTAGGGGTTGGCACTCTCGTCATTCCCGCTTTACGATGAAGAAACCCAGGGAGGGAAGGAAGCTACCTGCTCAGGTCACCCAGCTAGGAAATGGCGACCTTGACTCTGGACCCAGGATTTGAACCCAGGAAGTATGCCAGGCTCCTGAGTCTCATGACACCACAGCTGTCTCTTGAACCCTGGTGTTTTTCATCCATCACAAGCAGCTTTCACAGGCATTGAAAACTCTTGAGAACTTACTTTTCAATGGCCGCGTGCTATGCCGTTAATTATCCCCAGGGTGGGCCAACGAGGTGTTCCTAAGTGTTCCCATCCTGTGAAAATTTTGGCTTGACCGGCCTCTTCCCTTCCTTGTGGTGTGGGTCCTGGGGATCTGGGCCAAGGACCACCCTCGTCTACAGGCACCAAGGATCAAGTGGGGATCAGAGACCCAAACTTTCTCCAGGGACAGCGGGAACCCTTCACTGGTCTTTTCTCTAGTGGTGAAGTCAGACTCTACTAGGAGACGGACGGATGACAAAACCTCAAACAGATTTACTGTGACGTCTCCCACACATACAATCGCACATATGTACATATGTACATATTCACATATGTACATATTCACACACACCACACACACATTGTCTCCCACATGCTCACTCACTCACATACATGTGCACACAAATGTACACGAACACACATGCTGGCACGCATTCACAAACACTCAGGAACACAGGCACATCCACACCATTCTCATCTGCCAGCACACTCACCCATGCATCCACACACATATAAACTTACACACATATTTATACACCTACACATACTCACATATACATATATACACACACATCCACACTCACACGTATGCACACACATATATACATTCATATGCACACTCACCCTCACACATATAGACACATCTACATGTATATACGCACACGTGCACACACGTATGCACCCCGTTCTGTTGCACGCCTCTCCCCTGCTTCTGGGGACGTGCTGGAAATCTTTCGTGTTCCTTGGCTTGTGGACACTTCACCCTAATCCCCATCTTTATTTTCGTGTGCCCACCTCCCAGTGCAAATTCCGTGACCCAGTTCACCCCCCCACCCCCGTCTGAAAGACACTAGTCTTACAGGGTTGGGGCCCCGCCCTCATGACCTCATCTCAACTAAGTACATCTGCAACAACACTGTTTCCAAGTAAGGTCACTTTCGGAGGTCATGGGGTTTAGGATTTCAACAGATGAATGGGGGCGGGGGGGAGGACACGAAATTCAGCCCGTAACTTGGAACAGCCTAATCTTCTTCCCACCCCGCTGCTTCCTCCAGATTATTCGGGTTATTCGGGAGGGTGGCGTGAGAAGATGTAAGTTTAGACGTGCTCAGCCCTTGTCTGCCCACCGACTGTCCCCCAGACACCCTCACTCAGTTGCAGTAGGACCTCGAGGATTTTTTTCTGGTAGAAATGAAGCTGATTGGAAAGACTGTGGAGGCGCGGTGCCTGGGGGGGTCAGTCGGTTAAGCGTCCCACTCTTGATTCGGCTCAGGTCACGATCTCACGGTTGGTGAGTTCGAGCCCCGCGTCGGGCTCTGCGCTGGCAGCGTGGAACCTGCTCGGGATTCTGTCTCTCCCTCTCTCTGCCCCTCCCCAGCATGTGCGCGCCTTCTCTCTCTCTCAAAAAATAAATAAATAAATTAATTAATTAATAAATAAAAAAGAGTGTGGGGTCATGGGATATTTATATACAATACCTGAGACACCGACCTTGAGCTATCTTTCCACACAGATGGGCGCCTCAGTCTGTTTCTTACGAACACGGCATTGGTTAAATCATGACAAAAACTTCACATCTATTAACGTCTCTCTCAACAGTTCTTAATTCGCATTCTCTCTAAACATGCCAGAGAGCAGCCCAGCAATTTCCTTAGGCTAATGCATCAGAGGAATTCAGGAGCCTCTAAAGTTACGAATTTTGTACCCGCCTCCCCACTCCAAAGAAACTGGATGCTTCTAAGGTTGGGACTGGGCTCTTCTCTGATAGATCTCTATCAAGAAATTGTGACTCAAGTCTGCTCGTGGTGAGGCATGCCTGCGATCTGCTCTACCGGCTGTGTGTCGTTGAGCAGATCACTCACCCTCTCTGAGACTCGTGTTCAAAATGTATAAAAGAGAGAGCATAAGACCTCCTCGTCAAAGTGGGTGTAGGAACTCAATGAAGTGATGTAGGCGGAGTCTGTGGTACAGCGTGGGCACACAGCAGCACAGGCTAAACACCAGATTCCGTTCATCTCTCCCCTGAACGAGGGTCTTAACAGCATCCGATCCCCTCCCCCACCACCCACTAAAGATTATGGCCTCCCAAGCACATGAGTCATTTGCAAATTCAAACTATTAATATACAATTGCTTTAGGGCACTTTACACAAGAAACCAAATTTGTGTTACAACTATCGACTCCAGAATTCTGTCAAGACCAGAATCATCAGGCTCGATGTTCCATCCATGGTTCTTCCCACCCTTCCTGCCGGCCTGCCGCACAGCTGTGTTTGCCACGTCTTTTGTTGAATAAAGGGATGGTGTGTTAGGTCAGGCTGTGTCTGCTCCCAGGAACAGAGAGCCTGGCTGCCGTAGCAAATGGTCGTGTGGTTCCTGGATGCTGGGAAGCCCAGAAGTCTGAGGTCACTGGCCTTGCTTTCACTGCTGCACAATGCCATCAGGGACCCAGGCTCACCCCCATCCCTATCAAGTTGCCTTTTCATCCTCAGGCTCGTTTCCTCTTGGTTTCAAAAGGGCTGCTGCGGCCCCAGACATCACGTTAACTTCAAGACAGCAAGAAGGAAGACAAGAGGAGGCTGTGGCCACGTCTGGGCCTTTCATCAGGAAAGCTAAACATTTTGGGGCGCTTGGGTGGCTCAGTGGGTTAAGCATCCGACTTCAGCTCAGGTCATGATCTCATGGTTCATCAGTTGGAGACCCACGTCAGGCTCTGTGCTGACAGCTCGGAGCCTGGAGCCTGCTTCGGATTCTGTGTCTCCCTCTCTCTCTGCCCCTCCCCCACTCATGCTCTGTCTCTCTCTCTCTCTCTCTCTCTCTCTCTCTCTCTCTCTCAAAAATAAATAAACATCAAAAAAAATGTTTTAAAAAAGAAAGCTAAACATTTTGCAAGAGCCAGGTGACTTCTGTTTTCATGCAGTGGGCCTCCGGCTGCAAGAAGGATGTGTATTGGGGTCGAATGGCAATTCTTTGCCAACAAGGCAGAGGGCAGGGATGGATGTTGCGTGCATTGCTACTGGGTCTGTCATAACAACTCGGGATGACCTGGGGGTAGCCACTCAGGAGAGAGGCTGGAAATAGCCTGGTGTGGAGCCTCGGTGGGATATTAGGGACTAAGGCCTAGTCCCTTTCTGGAGGCCCCTGTGACCTTTGTGGAGACCCGAAGGCAAGAAAGTGGGAAACAGTCCACAGACACACAGAATAACTCTTACCTTCAAAAGCCAGGACAACTTTGCAGAACGGGGGGTCTGATACCTGCTGGGGGCACACTTCCTTGATCATCCTGGCCTATTCAGATTTGTTTTCAGACAGTATTTGTTGTGGCAATAAATGAACACACCCACATTTGCCCATCTCGGTGGAAGTCATTGTGGGCAATCTTGGGAAAAAGTGCTTTTCAGTTTTACAGCTGTCTTTGCCCAAGACACCTATGAGGTACTCACTAAATTCGGGTTAGGAGTCCCATGTGGAAACCAGTTTGATTCTTTAAAGGCAGCCCTCGGTTTTCACCTAAAAATGACTTCTTTATTCAAATTTGATCATTCACCTCGCTTCCCGGACTCAGCTCTGAGTGACTCAGCTTTCTCTGGTGTCAACCCTTAGAGTTTGAAGGTTTTCGTTTTTTTTTTTTTTTTTTTTTTTTTTTTTAGTGGGAATATATTCAAAACAACTTGCCACAAGGTTGGAAAGCAGTTCAAGCATCACGGACGCTGAAATCTGCATCTCGCTTCTCAAGGTGACTCCTCTTGGGGATGTGGGGGACCGGGAGGTTGTGAAGGATCAGTTGCATAATCATGATGTGTCTTCTCCTGCCGCGGACGAGGCGGTGGCGCCCGCCTGAGGCCGGTCACGCCGGGGAGGCCCACCCTCCCCGGGGGGAGAGGCGTGCAGAGAAGCGCAGAATTTCCACGGGAGACTGGAAAGAAGCGGGCCTGCCCGGAAAGTCACAGGGGTGGAATACGACGGGCTCCACCAGTGCACGAGCTGGGCTCCCAGCCCATCTGGCCTCAGGAGCTGCCAGCGCGTGGGGCCCATGACCAGGTGAGGTCACCCGCGATGGCGTCCCCGAGAGGCCACGCCTGCCACTCAGGTGCCGTTTGGGTGAAGGGGGGCACGAGTTTGCTCTGTTATTCCACAGCCTCATTCTAAGACCCTCGGAGCCCCTGGCCCTCGGGTTGGGACCCTGCCGGTGATGATGGTGAGGAGGCCCCGGGTGTTTGGTGGGGGGGGGGCAGACGCCCAGCCGGGACAGGCAGGTCCAGCTGCCCAAGGCGGGTGAGCAGTGTCAGCCTGTCCCTTATTATGCCTTTTCCCTCCTTATGGTCAAATCCAGGTACCGAGCGAGCACGCGCCCTGCATGGGTGACGTTGGAAAGCACAGCTGGTCCAGGCTGGGAGAGTTAAATTAGAACAATTTTAATTAGGGCCTCATAACTGCCAGCGCTTTTCATTCAGTTATTCATTAACGCTCGTCCCACAAACATTTGTTAAGTACCCACTGTGTGCCAGCTACTGGCACCATGATGCTTAACCATTTGGGAGCCAAAGTGATTACGAGAGAAATCTCCCGGTTTTTTGGCTGAGCCAGGGAGGCAGTGGCTGGAATCCTCTGCAGGAGAACTATCACGTTATTGTCTTTCACAAAGGCAGATGGTACATGCAGATTTGTGGGCGCGATAGTTTAGCATAAGCAGCACTTTCATGAAAGTAATTGCAAGGTCTTTATTACAGCAGCCTCCGCACCCCCCGCCCCAAGGTCAGCATTTCACCAGCCTGAGTGCCGTTTGCTTGGTGTCCGACACAGCCATCTGTCAGATGTTCCGGGGAACCTGGCCGCAAGGGAAGCGCTTATCTGGGAACCAGGAACAGTGAAGCTGGTCCGTTCCCCGGGAAGAGAGAGACCGAAGGAAAAATTAACCCAGGAACTGAGTCACGCATCCATGTCTATCCGTGTGCGGGGAGTCGGAGTCAATCCCTCCGTCTTGGCCAGACCGCAGACAGGGTCGTCTCGGCGCGAGCAGAGGATCTGGAAGTTACTACGCTCTCGGGAACCACGTAGGTGGTCATGCCTGTGCTTCGTCCCGTGACCTCCCCACGCCCCTGTCACCACTTCCAGAGGGACTTCTGATCACTGTCCCCACCGTGGCCTCGCATAAAACCCCCGACTGCTAAACTCCAGCATACGGTCGGCACGTCTCGGGTGCCCTGCGTTGGCTAAGCCTGGCTCACCTCTCCAGAGGCAGCTCCCATCCTGTCCTGGGGTCACCACCCCCCTCCAGGCACATACAGTCATACAAATACACACAACACACATGCACACGTATACACGCAAACACATGCATGTACATGTGCGTGCACACACCACACACATGCACACACACACACACACACACACACACATGCACACACACCACTAAAACGCCAACCCTCCTCCCCAGGCCAGGGTCCCTTCCTCCCCGACTTCGTCGCCTGGTTCTCTCCTGCTTCGCTTTATTGATTCTACCGGCGTGCTTTCTCCCAGGCACCCTGCGGCTCCTTCCAGGAGGAATACAGCATCTATCTTTCTTTCTTCCTTTTTTTTAAATTTTTTTAACGTTACTTATTTTTGAGAGACAGAGAGAAAGATAGAGCGTGAGCGGGGGAGGAGCAGAGAGAGAGGGAGACACAGAATCCGAAGCAGGCTCCGGGCTCTGAGCTGCCGGCACAGAGCCTGATGCGGGCTCAAACCCACGAACTGTGAGATCATGACCTGAGCCTGAGCCGAAGTTGGATGCTTAATCGACCGAGCCCCCCAGGCACCCCCAGCATCTGTCTTTATGCCCCAATTTCCCAGCTCACAGTGAGAGACACATAACCTGTCTTTCTTCCCGCGTTGGGCTCGGAGACAAGGAAATCAGACTACCCTGCAAGTATAAATGCCCTCTGGCTCAGAACTAACTCCTCCGGTGGTCAAATTTGGGCCAAGGCCTGGGCAAACCGTAAATGTTGCAAACACAGTGCTACCAGCACTCTTCATGCATTGATGTATTTAATCCATATAACAACCCACTCGTGGCTGTTATTGTCACCACTACACAGACGAACTGAGAGGCACAGAGAGGTTCAAGAACTTTCCCAAGGCCACAGAGCTGGTAAGTGGATTTGAACCCAGGCAGCTCTAGAGCTGGTCTCTTAGCCAGAGCCTAGGAGGTCTTGCCTCACCAAGGGTCCCTATCCCCAGGGCCCCATCACCCACACATGCTCATGACACTACCCATGCCTCAGAAACAGCATCCCAAGGTTAAAGGCATCCAATAAGAACCATTTTATCATGCCGAGGGATTCTGTGGGTCGAGACTTGCGTGGGGTAAAATGGGGATGGATGGCAGGCTCAGCGGGGAAGACGTGCGTCATCCGGGGCTGGGGTCATCTGGAGGCTTCCGGACTCTCAGTTCCCGGCCTGGGATGACGGGAAGGCTGGGTTCGGCTGCGATGTTAGTGGTGTGGGCTTCTCACAGCACGGTGACTGGCACCTGAGCAGGAGCGAGCACGCCAAGGGGGAATATTCCAAGAGAACCAGGCAGAAGCTTCGGGACCTGTTCTGACCTAACCTCAGAAGTCACGCGGCGTCGCTTACTGCCATGTGCTGTTAGTTACAAGGCAGCCAGAGGCTGGAAGAAAGAGACTCCATTTCTCAGCAAGGGCGTGACAAGGTCACGTTGCAGGAGTGCCTGAGGGAGGGGCGAGAATACTGTGGAAAACACAGCTTGCCTAGCCCGGGCCTGCCTACTGCAGAAACTTCTTTGCCCCAATTTGAGTGACCTCATCCTGAAGGTATTCACTTCTCACTTTGGTTATCTTGTTGTTCCTGTGAGTGAGGAACCACCTTTGATGGGTAATGTGAGCATTTTGCAGGTGGACTGGGTGACCCAAAATGGCGACCCAACTAGAGAAGTCTCAACCGGTCCTGACAGCGGCCTCTGTCTCGTGTTGCGCCAGAGTCTTACCTGGTAGTGGGGCCATAGAAGACAACGATGGCACTACTTTTCATCACTACTGTACTATGCCTGACCTAAATCTCTTCTCCAGTTGTATTGTTTGGGGACTTGTTGAGACCATGGGTTCAAGGCCCGTCCACAGAGTCTGGTTGAATTGTCTGGGGCCGGGAAGCATTGATTTTTTTTTTTCTAGGGTCCACAGGTAATGCTGTTGGACACCTGAGCTGGAGAACACCTGTCTTAGATGAAGACCTTTGTGACTCTTGGCTTAGACCACCTTCTATCTCCAGAGACCAAGGTAGGTGTGTGGTGCCTTCACCGGCTCCCAGACACAACATACTCTTTTTAAAGAGTTTGTGCACTCGGGCTGTCACTTGCCCATTGGCCCAGGCTAAGTAGCTATCTGTGCTGAAAAACTATGGGCCAGATACAACGTGCTAGCTGCCGTGTTCCCTGGTGATGGCCGGCAGGTGCAAATCTGAAATGCAGACTCATTGCGTGGCTATAATTCTTCCTAATAACTCAGAAGAAGGGTCCAAGAGCATTTCCCCAAAGTACTACTTGCCTGTAAATGACACTCCAGAGGGAGAAGAAGGAAGCTCCCCCTGATTTTCTTTCCCTGGCCTTGGGCAGTGTGGGCATTTGTCTTCACAAACGATGCTCAAAATATGTTTGGCAGCAATCTGGTTTTTGGGGTTGTTTTTGGTTTTTTGGGTTTTTTTTTTTTAATGGGAGTGCACAAAAGCTTGTGCCAGTACCTTTAAATATTTTAGACGCTCCTAAAATGTCATCTGGCTGAACCAATCTTTTTTTTCCAATTTGGTGTGAGATGCACGAATGCTAATTTAAGCAATCGACTCATAACTGAGCAATGAAACCATGACAGAAGAAGCTCTCTGTGCAGGCGGGGATGGGGCCATAACTCCTTCTGTGTAGGAACATGCCATAGTATTGCAAAAGTGTTGGCTTGTCTCCCGGAGTGATAAGAACACCGTTAATGTTCCTTAGAGCCGCTTCCTATAGGCGGTTCAACCTATGCTTCAGGAGGGCAACATCAAAACCAATGACGTATCTGTTGAAGTGCTAGGGAGGCCACCTTCACTTTGACCAAGAACCTCTGGATCCTGTTTGCTGCTGTCACTGGCCGTGTGGCCTTGGGCAAGTTATTTTAACCTCTCATGTGCAAAATAAGGTTAACAGTGATGCTCCCTGGGGTTGTTGTGAGGGTTATGAGTTAATGTGGGTGAAATAGTTCAAGGGTTCCTTGGCGAAGAGTAAGTGCTCATGAGGATGACCTGTCATCCCACCATTTTGAAACACTCACCGCCACTAGATGGGTTTTTCCGGGGAGTGAGGTTGCATCCTGTTCCCAATTCAGTAATAACTGGGAGCATTGCTGCAAAGCTTTGAAGCCTTCCCCACCCCACCTCAAACACACGCATGTACACACACACACACACACACACACACACACACGCCTCTCTGGATGGCCTCCTCACTCCCACAGGATCCTACACAGAGTAGATGCTCAAACCTTGCACCTTGGCTTGAGATAATGTGGCTCTGATCACCTGGGGTAGAAAGGGGCACAGCTGGCTTTGCTGAGGACACTCAGGAAACATGCAGAGCTTCTGGGTCATTGGAATCTTCTAGAAGCTCACTTAGTCCCACATGAGTCCCAGATGAGTCTCCTCCTCATCTTCTGCCGGGAAATGAAGCTCTTCTCTTCCAGGGAAGGCTGTCAGTGCCAAGCTCACCTTTGCTCCATTTGCAACCGCCCTGGGCAACTGGAGGCTGCACTGCCCTCTAGAGGCTTGGGGCATTTTGTCCCCAAAGTTTTTATGGTAGAGATCCTTTTGTTTCTCTAACTTTATACTATAAAATATTTTCTTTTTATGATAAGATTTGTATATATTTTATGTTATATTCACTGATTTCAACCTTTTATTTTTAAATAATAGCAAACTTACAGAAAAGTTGCAAGAATAGCATGAACATTTGTCATATACCCTTCACCCAGACGTACCCATTGTGAACGTTTTGCTGTATTTTGCCACATCATCCCTCTTTCCCTAGATAAGCATCCATATTACTTTCCCCGGTCATTGCAGACATCACGGCTCTTCATCCCTAAATTTTCCCACGTAGATCTCCTAAGATCAAGAACCTTCTTTCCCATACCCACAGTGCAGTATCTGAGCCAGGACATTCATCACTGATAGAGTCCTATCATCTAATTACCAAGGGCTCCAGTGATGTCCATATAGAATGGTCTTCCAGTCTAGGATCCAAATCAGAAGCACATATTATATTTGGTTTACAATTCTCTTCGGTCTCCTTTAATCTGACGTCTCTTGTTAGCTTTTTTTTTTTTGCTTGTGTGTGTGTGTTACATGACAGTAACACTTTTGAAGGGCACATGTAAGTAGCTATCAAAGAGGAACAATAGAATAGTGGTAAAAACTCTCGTATACTCTTCACCCAGATTTTCTGAAATTTGGGTGGGTTTTTTTTGGTTATTTTTTTTTTTTAATGTTTATTCATTTTTGAAAGACAGAGAGAGACAGAGCACAAGCAGGGGAGGGGCAGAGAGAGAGGAAGACACAGAATCCGAAGCAGGCTCCGGGCTCTGAGCTGTCAGCACAGAACCCAACGCGGGGCTCGAACTCATGAACCGGGAGATCACGAGCTGAGCTGAAGTTGGATGCTCAACTGACTGAGCCACCCAGCGCCCCTCTTTTTTTTTTTTTTTTTTTAATTCAAGTTAGTTAGCATTTACTGTAGTTCAGTGAAATTTGGGTTTATCCGAGGTTTCCCCATCACTAGATTCGGATTATGCATTTTTGGTCAGAAAATATAGTGAAGTGTCTCTGTCATTGCCTCCCCTATGGAGACACTTGATGTCAATTTTGTCCATTTACTGATAATATTGACTGAAGTTCGAATCACATGTTTTCATGTACTTGTTGGCCTTTGTGTATCATCTTTGGGAAAATGCCTATACAAGTCCTTCGCCCATTTTTAAACTGGGTTGTTTGTCTTGTTGTTGGGCTGTAAGAGTTATTTATGTATTCTAGATATTAGACTCTTCTCAGGTGTATGGTTTACAATATTTCCTGCTATTCTGTGTGTTTTTTCACTTTCTTGATGATTTCCTTTTTTTTTTTTTTTTTTTTTGTAGTTATTCATTTTTTGAGAGAGACAGAGAGAGAACAGGGGAGGGGCAGCATGAGAGACAATCCCAAGCAGGCTCTCTGCTGTCAGCATGGAGCCCGACTCAGGGCTTAAACTCACGAACCATGAGCTTGTGACTTGAACCAAAACCAAGAGTCAGACGCTCAACTGACTGAGCCACCCAGGCGCCCCATTTTAAGTTAGTTTTTGTATAGACGTAAGGTAAGAGTCAAAAGTCATTCATTCTTCGGCACGTGTCTATCCAGTTGTCCCAGCTCCATTTGTTAAAAAGACATCCTTTCTCCCAATGCTCTTGGAGCTCTTGTCAAAAATCAGTTGACCATAGACACGTGGGTTTATTTCTGGACTCTCAATTCTACTCTGTCAATATATTTATCCTGTACAAGTACCACACTGTCTCAATTACTACTGTTTTGCTGGATGTTTTGAAAGAGGGAAGTGTGACACCTGGGTGGCTTAGTCGGTTAAGCGTCTGACTTCAGCCCGGGTCATGATCTCGCGGTCTGTGAGTTCGAGCCCCGTGTCAGCCTGCTTCTGATTCTGTGTCTCCCTCTCTTTCTGCCCCTCCCCTACTTATGCTCTGTCTCTCTCTGTCTCAGAAATAAATAAACATTAAAAAAAAATTTGGAAGAGGGAGGTGTGAGCCTTCCTACTTTGCCCTTTTTTTTCAAGATTGGGCTATTCGGAATTAGCCCTTAAGTTTTGATGCAAAATAAATGCTGGGACTTTCTTTCAATAGCAAGTCTATGTATAATTATTCAGTTATCTTATTTTTTAACTGTTTAATTTGTATTTGTGTCTATGATTGTGCTCATCAGTTTATACATATAAAAATCTTCAAGATAAATACACAGATAGATAGATGGATGGATAGATGGATGGATGGATGGATAGATAGATAAAAAGGGAAAGAATGAATTTGCAATGTGCTTCTGGACTGTGAGACAGAGATATGCACACATGGAGGAGAATTTGCAAGACTGGAGGATACTTTGACCCAAAGCACTTGCCTGGTTGAGCCAGTAATAAGTAACAGAGGTCTAGGGAAGCCCTCACGGCTTTGACGCCAGTCATGTATATTAACTGGAGTCTACAAATCTCAGAATTCCAAAAAGCAATCAACCCTGAAATTTGCTCTCCAGGGACCTTCACCCTCCCTACCCCCTTCTGCCCAGACATCCCCCTTCCCTGCCGTATTTTTCCAGGTGGGTGGACCCTGGAGCTGTGAGCTTCTGGAAGAGGAGCCCCTTCAAGGGAATAATGACTGCAGCCCCCGGTTTGCCTGTAACTTCTCCCACCCTCGGTTCTCACAGCCCACGTTCAAAACCGCAGGGGGTCGGGTGTGTGGCTAGCTGGGCTTCCAAGGTTGGGTGGAACCCTGCCGAATAAAAAGGAGCTGGGCTTGACATCTCCCTACATTTGGTGACTTGCTAGAAAGACTGAAAAGACTCCATAGTGAGTGGTGCTCAGCTAAGATTTGCTGCAGAAAAGGACGCAGAGAGAGAAGGTGGATACACATTAAGGGAGCCCAGAGAAGTCCAGCTCCCCCCTGTGCCTCCTCACCCGAGCCCAGTCGGGACGGGCTTTTCTCTGCCAGAGAACTACAGGGTCATGTGTGAAGTCTTGCGTCCGGGGAAACCCATGCAGGTCTCAGGCTCCAAGGTGTTTATGGGGTGTTTGTCAGATAGACTTATCCTGCTATCAATCAGCCACGGCAACTGAAACCAGGACTCCAAGCAGGAAGCCAGGCGTATCTCATCGATCTTAATGTTCTCGCAAAGCCACCCCAACAAGCCGGTCCGTGGCTCCCGGTGTACACAACAAGATCATCCATCACTGACATAAAAACTTTCTGAGACCCCCATTCCCAAGGGCTGGCCAAGCAGGGTCAGTCGTGGCTCCAGGTTTCCTTGGAAACATTCAAGGATTACGTAAGTAACGGCGCCGGCTCCTTCCTCACGTTTTCACCTTTTCTAAATGGTCCTCAGCCTACAGTTACAGATGCGTCTACACAGCTCAGCCTCAGGAAACCCTTTACTGGCCGCCGGACGTCATCGCCATGGCCCTGGTCAACGTGAAATAGGAGAAGAAGGCAGCAAAACACACACGCGGCCTGGTTTCCAACCTCTACCTTGTGCATGTCCTTGGCAAAATCACGTCACGTCTCCAGGCCAGCTAAGGTCTCACGCATCCCACCCGAGGGCAAGTTTGTGAGATGGCTGTGGTAGGTGACGGTGCCACGTAAGTGCTTCCTCTTACTGACGGTCGCACTTGTTTGACAGCTGTCTTTCCTGCTTCGGCTCCACATATCTGAGAGGAGCCGCAAATCCATAATCTCCACTTACAGACTGATTCAAGAAACCACCACCAACCCCCTGGAGGCCATTGGCTGATCCGTTTCAGAGGATTTATCCTGCTAAACTTATCCCGCTTGGCACTTTCTACTTACACAAAAAAATCTCTATTCCTTTTCAGAACAGATCTGTAAGTCCAGTGTGTCCCATTTTTTTTTTTTTTTTGTTAATATAATATGGAAAACAATTCATTTGCTGGCAGGGGGACATTTATTCAGCAAATATTTACTGAGAATCTCCAGTAATAATAATTACCATTCAGCAAATGTTTATTGGAAGCATACTCTGTGTTAGGCATTGTGTCCGAGTAGGGATACGGAAGAGATGACAATTAACAGGCGCTAGGGCCCTGCTCATGGAAATTTCCATCTGTTTGCAAAGTAGGGTGGCCAAGGGTTCTGGTGTGCCCAGGACCCGAGCCACTGCCTCTGCCCCCAGAGAACCACCTCTGGACTGCCACTGCCCTCCAGGGCCACCAGAGCCTGGGACCCCAAGGCCTGCTGCTGCTGGAGTCAAGGTCAGAGCCTCAATGTGCTCAAAGCTGGGTGATAGTCTAGAGTGACCCCTCAAATCTCTCCACCGAGGCCACGGTCACCTTGGGTGCTGCCCAGACTCCCTCCAAACCCTGGAAAGACTTCACTGGACCCTGTCCACCACCCAGATGTGGACACCTGCTCTCACGGGAGAGGGGGGCAGGGGAGAGGGTGTCTTGCTGTGCAGACTCAGGGAGGTTTCCTTTGTAGCTTCAACAGCAGAGAAGTCAAACGCCAGGCTTTTGCGTGAGGCTCTCTCTGCCCCGGCTGTGTTCCTTCCCTGCAGCTGACCACCCAGCCAGGCCCCCCGGTGGCCCCCAGAGGCCCTCAGGCCTCCCAGGGAGAGCCACCCGAAAGCCACGCCTGACCACCCACCCACTTCGGCCCTCACCCTCCTCACACGACCCAGCCTTGGGCACCGTATTTTCCGATACTTTGCAAAATTCCTATAAATGGGCTTGTATGTTGTATAATCAAAAAAAGAAAAACACGGTTTTGTCTTAAACAAGCAAACAAGAGAGTCTCATTTTGCCAAAACATACGCCAGTGTCCTATTTCTGTCCCTCGTGCAGCCGTGGGCATCAAGTAGAAATAACGTGTCCAACCAATTCATTGTCTTGAATTATTTACCTCTTTTAAGATGAGCTGTTTGAGAAGGAAGACCTAGACCTCCTTCATTTATTTTTATTGACCGAGTTTTGCCATTTGGGTTGTGTCCTTGCTGACTCCTCCTGACTTGGGCCGTCGTGCTGAGCCCCGCAATCTGCTCACTGCACGCCTGCACAGCTGTGCTAACCCGGGTGTCCTGCTTACGGCGGCTTTTCCTCTTTAATCCCCGAGTTCAGGATGGAAGCCACTGGCTGTTCTGATTTCATTAGGCCAGCAGACTGTTTTTGGCAAATCACCTGGACAGCGACTTGAAGGTGCTGGGTAAAATGAACGTTGCTCAACATGTTTGAAATGACCCACAAGGAAGAAATCGTGACACGGCGCTGATTTGCCAGGTTTGTAAATGGGGATCGAAAGGCAGCAATGGCAAAAGCTGTGATGTTGACAACGTGTCCCTAAAACTTTCCTCTGTCATTCACTCCCTCGTGTGAGGTGTAGTGTGTGCCCCACCGTCCAGCACCCGTTGGAGACGCAGAGAACATGAAACGCTGTCTTTGTATTCGTGAGAGGTTTCGGCTGGAACCCGACAGAAGGTCCATATCGTCCAAAAAGGACATAGGGTGTAGCTGGGCCTCAGAAACTCTCGCCAGGGATTATCTTGGTGTCTGTTCACTTTCTCCTACCCCCAGTCAGGCTCTTCCACCAGCCAGGACCCTGGGTGTTCACCACCCACAGACAACTGCAATCCACTGCTCCCACCCAAGCTCAGAAATCCAAGGAAGGGCTCTGATTGGCCCAGCTAGGGTGAGGCGTCCAACTCTGACCAATCAGTGGTGGCCATGTGGGTGGAGTCTACAAGATCAACGGAGCTGAGAGCACTGGAGTGAGCCCCCATGCAACATGGCTGATCCTTATAACAAGAGGAGAAGAGATCCAGTGAGGCAGGTGCAGATGAGAAGCAGAGACGGGAGCCTGTGTTTGCAAGCCAAGGAATGCCAAAGATTGTCAGCGACATCAGAGGCCGGGAGAAAGGCAGCGAACAGATCCTTCCCTAGACCCTTTGGAAAAAGCCCAGCCCTTTTGACCCCCCAACCCTAGCATCCAGAACGGTGAATGAATAAACTTTTTGTTGTTTTACGCCACCCAGTCTGTGGTAATTTATTACAGCAGGCCTAGGACATTAATACAATAGACTGCAAAACATTCCAAAAGCTTAAGTATTTCAATGTTTCAAAATAAAGGATGAGAATAATAATGGAGAGTGTGTAGTTTGGGGAGAGGGAAGTCTTTCCTATCCTACCACTGAAGACTGAAATTATGAAAGAAAAGACTGGCTGACCCACTACATGAAAATCATGGTTCACAAAACATGACAAAGTTGAAGGAAAAACATTTGCAGTTTGTGACAAAGAACTAATATGTGCAATGCAGAACGGGCTCCTATAAATTGGAAAAAAGTATCAGTGACCCCACATTTTGTTTATGTATAATAAACAAATTCAATGACTAGACAAGATACAGGAGAAATCCAAACGGCAACGAAATGTGTGCAGAGTTTTTCTGCTTCACAGATAAATAAATGGAAATTAGGATAAAGACATGTAATTTCTAGGGCGCCTGGGTGGCTCAGTTGGACAAGCATCCTACTTTGGCTCAGGTCATGATCTCTTGGTTCGTGGGATTGAGCCCCACATCGGGCTCTGGGCTGAGAGTGGACCCCGCTTGGGATTCTCCCTGTCTCCTCTCTCTGCCCCTCTCCTGGTCATGCTTTCTCTCTCTCTCTCTCTCTCTCTCTCTCTCAAATAAATAAACTTTAAAAAAAAGTGTATACTTTCTCTCAAATCATACTGGCAAAAGCAGACCAGACTGACGGCACTTGGCACTGACATTAGCAGTCCCCAAACGTCCCAGCCAGAGGGACTTAGGCGTGCTGGCCATACCGTAAAGGGTTAGCTCAGCTGACATGGGTTGCTCAAACCCCAAGCGTGGCCCTTGATTGGCTCCTGGGACGTGACCTCTGAGCCCCTGGAGAATCCTTCCCGACAACAGCAACTTTGCGTGTCTGAGCGTTTGGGCCGTGCCACATGGTTTATGCTGGCCACAGGATTTATGGCGAGCACCTGCTTCCTGTACATCTGAGGCTCTATCACATGCTGTATCAGGCTGCAGAGTTTGGGCATTTTGCCTAAAGCCAAAACGGCCTGGAAGCCTTCGGGAGCCACTTAGAAGTCATTTTCTTCTTGTTGCGGGCTGAACTGTGTCCCTTCGAAATTCATACTCTGCAGCTGTGACCCACAAGGTGACTGTGTTTGGAGATGGGGCCTGTAAGGAGACAACTGAGATTAAATGAGGCCCGACGGTAGACCCCTGACCCAGCATGACTGGGGTTCTTGTAGAAAGACAAAGAGACCCCAGGGATGCCCGTGCCCAGAGCCAAGGCCATGTGAGGACACAGTGAGAAGGAGCCATCCACAAGGCAAGGGCCTCTGGAGAAACCAGCCTCCCCAACACCTTGATCTTGGACTTCCAACCTCCAGAACTGTGAGAGAATTAACTTCTGTTGTTGAAGCCCCCAGTCTGCGGTATACTGTTATAGCCGCCCTAATGTACCTCTGGATCTGATAAAAAAAAAAAAAAGGACTGTTCTCAGGTATTTACTTGGCCCCAGAGCCCCACTCTTCTTCTTCTTCTTTTTTTTAATGTTCATTTATTTTGAGAGAGAGAGTGTGTGTGGGAGCAGGGGAGGGGCTGAGAGAGAGGGAGGCACAGAGGATGCAGAGTGGGCTCCGGAATGACAGCAGGGAGCCCGATGGGGGCTCCAGCTCACGAACCTCGAGATTCTGGCCTGAGCCGAAGTCGGACACTTAAGCGATTGAACCCCCAGGCGCCCCCACTCTTCCCTCTGATTCTGCTCCCTGGGGCTCCCGAAGAGCTGGCTTTGCAGAGGTGCTGGCAATAGTGAGTGACATCACAGCCACCACCCTCCCAGCTTCCTGTATCACAGGAAGGCCGTTTCTCTGGGAGCAGGATTGTGGAAGAGGCCTTCCTGCCCAGGCTCCTGCTCTCCCGGAGGGTAGACAGGGCTGGGGGTGAGGGGACGGTCACAGCCCGGATTAGGATGTTACCACCAGATGTGAGCGCACAGGGACAGCCTGCTTCCCCGTGACCCCAGCCCGGCCTGGGCTCCTCTGACCTGCCCAGAGGAGCCTGTCCACCACCCCCCCACCCCCCTGCCGATGGTGTCCACCGCCATCCCCCCTTCTGGGGACCCTGAGCCCCAGACCCTCCCCAGCCTCTGGGGCCTGGGGTCCTGCTACCGCTGGGGTGGAGCAGAGCACTGGGAGGTGCGGTGGGGTCCTGGGGAACAAGTCCCTGCTCCGGGTGGGTGGGGCAGAGGGATGTGCGAACTTGGGTCCAGCGTCTCTGCACTTCCCTTCCTCCGGTGCAGGCTCAGGGCTCACGCAGGAGGCTCTGTGGTTTCCCCTCCCCTGATCCAGCCTTCACCTCCACCCGCCCTCGGTTCCAGGGCGTACCGCGTGCGGTGGTGAGGCTGTTCCAGGTGGAGCAGGGGGGCGGCCCTCACAAGACACGGCGCGCCCCCCCGGGATGTTCCCAGGGGCAAGACGGGAGGCACAGAAAGTGCTCCAACGGGTTAGCTCGGATTTCATGATTGGTCGTGTTATTATCTACTTATGTGCGTTAACGATGGCTACCATCACCTTTTTATTCCACAGGTACTTGGTGCCCGGCCCGGCCCGGGCACTGTGCAAGATCAACTACCGAGTTTTGCTGATGAGGCCAAAACAAGTCATGGATTCGATTAAAAGCAAAAACAAAAACACTGCATTGGGTGCCTGGGTGGCTCAGTCAGTTAAGCATCTGACTTGATTTCGGCTCAGGTCATGATCTCACGGTTCGTGAATTCAAGCCCCATGTGGGGCTCCGTGTTGACAGGGCAGAGCCTGCTTGGGATTTTCTCTCTCTCTGTCTCTGCCCATCCCCTGCTCGCTCTCTCGCTCTCTCTCAAACTAAGACAACAACTGTATTACACATAAAGCACAGGACCTTACACAATTAAGATGACCGAGAAAAGACTCTTGGGAACTAGGTGGTGCAGGAACACGGCAGGGAGGGACCTCTTTGAATCTCTCACTCAGGGAGGCCTCTTTCTGAGCCCAGACTGTAAAGGAAATGCTTGCCAAGGTCCCTTCTGACTTCCACAGGCTCAGCTTGTGCTTTCGGAGCAAAAGTCCCGCTGCCCCGGGGACAGTGTGATGCAATCCTCTCCTTGCTTTCTGTTTATAATTTCTGTGAAACAGAGACGTAATTACGTCTTGCACTTTGGTTTAATTACTTGTCTGATGCCCTCAAAGGGAGTTCAACCCTGCTGTCCCCCGGGGCGGGGGGGGGAGGGGGCAGGGGCACCTGCAGTCCCTCTCTTGGGGGGGGTGGGTGCGGCCCGGAGGCTCTGAAGCTGCGTTTGTATTGCAGGCTTTTTCTTAGAGGCAGTGTTGATTCTGGGGATACAGAGTAGGGCTGGGGGATCCTGGGTTTCTAGTCTTTAAAAATTGTAATACACTATCCGGCACCTGGGTGGCTCAGTTGGTTAAACATCTGACTCTTGATTTTAGCTCAGGTCATGATCTCATGGTTTTGTGGGTTCGAGCCCCACTTTGGCCACCAATAGCGTGGGGCCTACTTGGGATTCTCTCTGCCCCTCTCCACTCAAAGACTTGCTCTCTCTCTCTCTCTCTCTCTCTCAAAATAAATACACTTTAAAGAAAAACACCTGTAACACACCAGTTTATTGACACGCATGCTCATGATTATCTTTTCTTTCTAGAAGCCAAGGCTGAGGCATCCTCTAAGGGCCAAAGGCGAGGGTCCCTTCCTCCCAATTTACATGGTTCCCCTGATGCTGAAAATTCCCCTTGTCTCAAGGGCCCTCTCATGGGGAATCTGACTTCACACCTCCAGGGCCCTCTTTAAAAAAAAAAAAAAGTATCATATTCTTAACTTTTTAACAACTTTTATGTATTTAAGTAATCTCCACACCCAACGTGAGGCTTGAACTCACAACTCCAAGATCAAGAGTCACACGCTATTCCACCTGAGCCAGCCAGGCATCCCTCCAGGGCCCTCTTGAGGCGGTTTCTCTGGCAGGTTGCTAGCCAGCATCTCCCAGCACCTTCCAGAAGCTTGACCATCTGCTTATATTTAAGGATTCTTCAACACATTCGAGACAAAACTATGGGAAAGAAATTGACATTTGTTCAGTACTACGTGCCAAGCACTGAATCAGGCATCTACATGCACCGATTCACTGGGGCAAGTTACTTGACCTTCCTGTGCCTCTGCTTCCTTGTCTGTACGGACACCCCCAATGGTACTGGGACGTCACCAGAGGAACACTGTGGACGAGGATACACGATGAGCCGAACAAGGTCTGGGGTGGGAAGCACTCGATAAATGTGAGTAGCTGTTTCCTCCTCCTCCTCCTTATCATCAAGGGAATTATTTAGCCCATTTTCCAGACCAGAAAACAGAGGCTCAAGGGGAGTGAAGTGACCCTCACAAGGACCTCCTGGGGAGAAGTGGGTCAGCCTGGATCCAAACCCAGCCCAGGCTCCTCCTTAGCATTACATCATCTCTCCTGTTGGGATGCACAAAACATTCGTGAAAACCAGAACACCCTTATTAGCTCCCTGGTGCCTTTTTATCCCCTACTTTCAAGTTCCAGTAGCTTTCAAATGGTTTCGATTGCAACCCTCGGTAAGAAATGTGATGTAAATCACGACCCAGAACAGATATATATAAAAGGGAAACCCAAGTTTCTTGAAACATACTTTCTCTTACTATGTTCTAATTGTGCTGTGTGCCCTGGTATTTTTCCATGTGGTTCTATTTTATGTTTAAGAACTGGCTTCAACCTGGGGCACTTGGGTGGCTCATTAGGTTAGGCATCTGACTGTTGGTTTCAGCTCTGGTCATGATCTCACCGTTTGAGAGTTCGAGCTCTGCATCGGGTTCTGCACTGACGGTCTGGAGCCTGCTAGGGATTCTCTGTCTTCTGTGTCTCTCTGCCCCTCCCCACTCGTGCTGTCTCTGTCTCTCTCTCAAAAGTAAAGACACTTTAAAGAAAGAAAACTGGCTTCAACCTGGCCTCATGTGACAGTTTGAAAACCACCAGTCAGGCAGAGAGTGAGTTCAGTCTTCTGAACAGCCCTGCCCAGGTGTGGTCCTGAGCACCCCCTTGGGGTTACCTGGGCCCCAGCTCCCTCAGCACCAGCCCCTCCTGCCAGGCCCCAGTCTCGAGAAGAAAGCTTGTGAAGCCCCATCCGCAGGGCCCCCACACAGGTACCCGCCAGTCTGAGCCATCCAGATCGCTTAGGCCATGCTCAGGAACGCGGATTTAGGATTTATCCAGTCAGAGTCACCTTTTAAAGGGCAGATGCTCCTTTGATGTTGGTCTCTTGGTGTCCAAGGGACCGGTACTACAGTGTAGGGACACTAGGATGTCCGAGTGGAGACCAGCAGGTGCTTAGCAAGACACAGGGAAGAAGTAAGGGGACAAAAAGTGAAAGGAGAATTCCTTCTGGGATAAGCCCGGCGTCGTTGCCACCTTGACTGGCCAGCTCTGCTCTCCTCTCATCCGTCTCCTCTTCTTCCGGCCCTCAGCCTCCTCACTGTCCAGCTGCCTTTGCTTTGCAGTGTGGTCCACGCCAGCGGGATGCACGTGGGCAGAACGCACGTGGACAGGGCACCCGATAACTTCCAGGCCTGGCCGCATCGACCTGCCCAAGCAAGGCCCTGCCTGGTCGTCCCCTCTGCATTGATGCCGATGAGCACAGAGACCTTGGAACCCTGTGGAAGGACCTTGGGTCCCCAAGTCACTGCTCGGGTGGACAACACCCGTTCATCAGAGTCTCCCTCTAGCTTCACTAGAGTAAGAAGTAAACTTATGCTATGTAAAGCCACTAAGGCACAGAGATTATCCTCAAACACGAATGTCCTCTGAATACCTCTGGGCTATCCAAGTTCAAGGCAGTGGAGGAAGGGATTCTCAAATGTAGCACATTTAACGGAGCAAAACATTTACTTCGAAACAGATCAGTAGTATCTCCAAAGCTCATTCCCACCCAGAACCTCAGAAAGGGACCTTCTTTGGAAAGAGGGTCTTTGCAGACACAGTCAAGTTAAGATGAGGTCATCCTGGGCAAGTGCGGCCCCTCCATCTAATTCGACTGGTGTTTGTATGAGGACAAAGATTTGGACACAAAGCCCCAGACACACAGAGAAGGAGGCCGGGTGCAGACACAGAGCCTGGAGGGATGTGGCTCAAACCAAGAGCACTGAGGGTTGGTGGTGGCCACTAGAATCAGAAGAGGGACGGAAGGATTCTTGTGGGGACGTCTCACCTCCAGGACTGTGCCAGAATAGATTTCTGTTGTTTGAAGCACCCCACCCCCACCCCCGGCTTGTGGTGCTTCCTTGTGCAGGAAACTAATATACCCCGTAAACAAAGCCTCATGTAACCCTAAGAAATTGCGCTATTTTTAGCCCCGTTCCGGGTCTCTCCCTTCAGAAGAGCGCATCTTAAATCTGTGCTTCCAACTGGAGGGTGTGAGCACAGACCCCAGGGAAGAGATCTCACCTCCTCTCAATCTTCCAGAGAAGTCCCCAAGGGGTTGAGTTGCCGGGAAGCTTCCAGAGCAAGCAAGTTCTCGGCCAGGAAAAATACCGGACCCTCAGGCTACCAGCCGAGGCCCAATTACCTTTGAAGATGGTTTGGCCCAGCCTTCACAGCGGTCTGCGGTCTGCGACTCAGACACCAGCTGGAGGGGCCGCGTTAGGCGTTAGAGCGGGTGGAGGAAAACCTCTCCAGGAGAGACACCCGCCCAGCCAGAAAGGAGGCCAGGGAGGCAAGGGAAGCCGTGGTACCTGCCCCCCTCTGCTGTTCTGTGCTATGGCCGGCCCTAGAACCCCACCCAATGGGGGGGGGCCCTTCTCTCCGCGCCCCCATCCCCTCAGGGCCACCTGCTTATTGAGGCGTGCTGACCAGAATCCGCTAGCTTCTCATTATCACCCTAGTCATGTCTTACCTTTACTGCAAGCTTTCAGAAATCTAACACATCCTGCGTTGGATGTCTTCCTGAATCAAATTTTAAAAGGCAAATGGATTGTAAGCACAATAGCTAATCAGGCTACCTCGAGACATGCTAACTTGATGAGTATTCTTTACCAAACATCATCTTTCTCAAAGGGAACAGTCGCCGGGTACCATTTGCTAGGGCTACTGGAAGAAAGTACCATCAAGCCAGTGGCTTAAAGAACAGAAACTGATTGCCTCACTGTTGTCAAGGCTAGAAGTCCGAGGTCAAAGTGTCAGCAGAGCTGTTCCCCCCACACCCCCCGGGGACCATGGGATGGAACTTGTTCCAGGCCTCTCTTCCAGCTTCTGGAAGCTTGCTGGAAATCTTGGGCTTGTAGATGCTCCACCCCAGTCTTCACATGACATTCTCCTGGTGTGCGTATCTTTGTCCCAATTCCCACTTTCTGTGAGGCACCAATCCCGTTGGATTAGGACCCGCTCTATTCTAATATGACTTCATATTAACTAATGACATCTGTAATGACCCTATTTCTTTTTTTTTAATTTTATAATATTTTTCACTTTTTTTTTAAGTTTACTTACTTATTTAGAAAGAGACAGAGACAGCGCGAGTGGGAGAGGGGCAGAGAGAGGAGAAGACAGAATCCCAAGCAGGCTCCACACTCTTGGCACGGCGCCCGACGTGGAGCTCAAACTCACAAAATTGCAAGATCGTGGCCTGAGCTGAAACCAAGAGTCAGACGCTTAACTGACTGAGCCACCCAGGTGCCCTTGTAATGACCCTGTTCCTAAAGAAGGTCACATTCTGAGGTACTGAGGGTTAGGACTTTACATACGGATGGGGTGAGAGACACAATTCAATACATAACATTCTATGTAAGTTATTTTTGTTAAAACCTGCACCTTAATAGGTTGGATCTGCTTTAAGTGGTTGCAATATCTGTAACAGTAAAATGGGGGCATGAAAATACCCACTTAGTACAACTACCTCAGAAAACTGAGATTTTCGAGGCGCCGGGGTGGCTCGGTCGGTTAAGCATCTGACTTTGGCTCAGGTCATGATCTCATGGTCCGTAAGTTCGAGCTCCTTGTTGGGCTCTGTGCTGACAGCCTGGAGCCCCCTTGGGATTCTGTGTCTCCCTCTCTCTCTGCCCCTCCTTCACTTGCCCTCTGTCTCCCTCTCTCTCTCAAATAAAGACCAAAAAAAATTTTTTTTAAAGAAAACTGAGTGTCTAAAAAGCTAAACATAAGCAAATTCTGTGATCCCCGCATTCGCTCCAAAAGAGACACTAAACAGAAATGTGTTCACCAAAAGACACGGACGCGGATTAGGACAGGATTTGCCCTTCTGAAACCTGAAACATTGCCAGGCCCACCCACGGCAGTTCCGGTACATCGTGGAGTGTTCGAACGGCAGAGTTCTGCTCAGCAATGAAAAGGAGTAAGCTCCAGCCTCGTGCCACAACACAGATCGAGTGAACATTTAATTCAGGCGCCAAAAGCAACCAAAGCCCAAAAATGCAGGAAGGAAAGAGCAGAAACAAGGATGAGGAAGGTATAAAAACAGGCCAGAAGCAAGATGCGCTTTGCACCTGCTCTTTGATTGAAAAGGCTCTGTTCCCTGGAAGGCTTGCGTGTGTGGGGATGCAAGAAACACGGCGAAGGGGAGCTCAGTGGGAGACGTGGGGGTCATTCCCGGTAGAAGAATAGTCAGGAATTTAGCCCAGCCCAGGGAAGAAAATACAAGCTTCCTTCGCCTCTCGGGATGGGCTGGTTCCAGCCTTGTGGTGCAAAAGTGAAATAAGAGAAAGGCGTTAACAGAAAGGAAGTGTTGTTTCCTCTGTTTCCGAGACCACAGAACGGGCGCAGAACGAAGCTCTTTAGTCACACTTGGTGGCCCTGGTGCGAGCTGCCGGAGCACCGTGACTTTAGTGTCTCTTAACGGGGCGCCCTTCACCTTTCCAGGCCGGAGCTGATTTTTGGAAACGGCCAGGAGTTATTCAGAATCAAATCAGGTGATTGAGCTGGGTGACCAAACTCCGTTCCATTTTACGAGGCGAAGCCCACACGTGGCCACAACGTGACATTCCTGGTTTCCTCGTGTGGGTTGTCATCTGGTGCTCAGGGCGGTTCCTTACAAAAGTCCCGACGCGGTCTGAGCGAGGACAACAACCCCGAGGAAAGCTTGGAGTTTCCGAAGGTGCCTCCTCTGAGGGACAAAAGTACTTCTGCCAAAAAGCGGATCCCTGACTGTCGCGTTCCCCTTATCAGACTCCCGCCCTCAGTCCGTTTCACTAAAGGTCATCATCCATTTTCAGACACAGGATAAGGGGGTCGTTGTGGGTGCCTACGAGGAGAAGAGGGTCAACACCTGGGGGCTGGCCGTGGAGTGTGACAGACGGGCAGGCGGAGGACCGGGTGGACACTACCTGTATTCGCCTCCTGTGGCCGCCACCACAAACGCGGTGGCTTAACGGAAATTTACCGTCAACGTTCCGGAGGCTGGAAGTGCAAGATGGAGGTGTTGGCAGGGCCGTGCTCCCTCTGAGGTTCTGGCTAGACTCCTCCCCTGCTGTTCACCCTCCTTCGGGTGGTCGGCCAGCCACCTTTGACATCCCTCGTCTCGTGGACGTACGGCTCCAATGTCTGCCTCCGACTTCGGGGGTGTTTTTCCTGCATGTTCCCGTGGCCATGTGGCCATCTTCTTCCAGGACGCCAATCCCACCGGATACAGGCCCACCCGCTCCAGAGGGACATCTCAACTCATGACATCTGCAATGACCCCGTTTTCAAATAAGGTCACGTTCTGAAGTACTTAGGGTTAGGGCTTCACCATATCTTTTTGGGGGGGACACAGTTCCATCCATGACACCGCCTCTGTCACACCTGGGACGGTGTTAAACAGGCCCACCTGTACTCCTGTACATCATTCCGTCCAGACAAATCCTTTCTTTTTCTTCTTAATTTTTTTTAATGTTTATTTATTTATTTATTTTGAGAGACAGAGAGAGAAAGAAACAGAGCATAAGTGGCAAAGGGGCAGGGGGTTGGGGGGGAGACACAGAACCCAAAGCAGGATCCAGGCTCTGAGCTGTCAGCACAGAGTCTGATGTGGGGCTTGAACTCACGAATCCCGAGATCGTGACCTGAGCCGCGGTCGGAAGCTCAACCGACTGAGCCACCCAGGCGCCCCAGACAAATCCTTTCTTGGAGAGCCAATCCGTTGTGCCCAGAACACCTCGAAATGAAATTGCTGTGCTTTTTTTCTTCCCTTTGTCTCTGACAGGTGCCCACTCACTGAACAGGCTCCTTACTGCAGGAACACAAAAGATAGGGCTTTTAATTCCCACACTAGGCTCTTGAGACCCAGAAGGGAAGGTAGGAGGGCTTCGGAGCAGGTTTAAGTCTTAACAAAAACAAAGGAGTGGGGAAATTGATAGCTCCGCCCACCGAAGCCTCTGGGGAAGTCACAGGGGTGGGGCATGGGGGGGTATTGGGGTGGGAAAGATGGGGTCTGAGTGGGGAGGTTGTAGAAAGGAGGTGTTAGAGAGAGAAGACTGAGTCTGGACTCCCAGATGGTACTGGCCAGAGGATGGGCGGGAGCCCAAGGAAGCTGAGCCAGGGGCACAGGCCTTCCGAGGGTGGGTGTCATTCCTGGGGGTCGTGGATCAGCTTCCTGTGTTGCCCCTTCACCTTCAGCTGCCCTGGCTGCCTCTGGCTCCTTCTGAACATTCTCCACGCCCTGAGGCATTGCTGCCCCCTTCCCAACAGCCTGGAGGTGCGCCTTGGCTCCGAAGAGATGCTGGTGGGGAGGACGGCCGTCTCTCCCAGCACCCAGGAGGCTGTGTTCATTTCCCCCAGTGGCTGCTAGAACAAAGGACCACAAAGTGGGTGGCTTAAAACAACAGAAACGTATTCTCTCACAGTTCTAAAGGCCAGAAATCTGAAATGAATGTGTCTGAGGCGTCACACCCTCCAGAGGCCCCGGCAGACAACCTCTTCCCTGCCTCCTTCCACTTCGGGGGGCTGCCCACCTTCCTCGACTGGTGGCCATATCACTCTGATCCCTGACCCCCCCCCCCTGCCCGTGATCACACGGCCCCTCCTCTTCTGTGTCAAATCTTCTGCTTCCGTCTTATAAGGATACGTGTGGTTGCACTTGGGGGCCCCCTGGACAACCCAGGATAATCCCCCCATCTCGGGGTCCTTAACTTAATTGCCTATGCAAGGACTTTACCGCATAAAGTACCCTTTGCAGTCACGAAGATTAAAGTCTGGTGTCTTCGGGCATCATTTTTGAGCCCACAATAGCGAGGATGGGTGCGAGGCACCCACGCTAGTAACCAGGAATTGCTGACAGGGACCAGCTGGGGCACACGGCCCCGGCCCCCCCCCCCCCCCCGGCGCCCGGAGGGGGCCCCCTCCGCTGAGGTCCTCAGGCTCTAATCCAAGGACAAGAGCAGATCCTACCCGCCTTCCCTTCTAGCTCTCTGCGGAGGCTCCCTGTGTCCAGAGGGCATCTCAGTGGCCCAGAGCAGGCGGCACTCGCCAGCTCAGGGAAGGCCCATCCACCGGCCTGCCTCCCGCACTTCCAACTCTGCGTGGCCAAGGGCGACCACCTGAGCTGGCGGCCTCGGTGGTTTCCGTGACAGGCATCCCCCCCCACCCAGCTTCATCCAACGTTCATCCAATTGGTGACTCCATACTCTAAGACCTCACGGCTCAAGTGGGGTGTGGGAACAATGGCGTCACCGTCCCCTGGGAGCTTGCTGGAAAATCAGAGTCTCGGTCCCTGCCCCAGACCTCCCGAATCAGAATTTGCATTTCAACCTGATCCCCAGGACATCCTCGGGCACGCTGCAGTGAGGCAAGCACTGGTCTGGACACCACTAGGGTGGGTCCCTTCTCACCAACACAACAGCTCGCTCCGTTCAAGGCCTGGCCCTGTCTCTCCTGGCGGAAGGGCGTGGGCTCTGTGGCTCTCAAGGATGTGGTTCGGTGGCAAAGTGGCATTCTTTTGGGTTATCTTCCCGACGGTTATCTATTTTGAGCTTCAGATAACATTCTAAACCCTGGCTTGGGTCGTTATTCTATGGGGCGTTTCTCTCCACCGCCCACACCCAGCGAGCGGCAGACCCAGCCCCCCCCCCCCCCCCCACCTGCCCAGCGAGCTCTAAAACCCATCTGGGTCCGGCCTGCCCGCCACGAACGCCTGTTGTCTATCTGTAAGCATTTCATCCCTTTCCTCCAGAAAAGGTGTCCCGGGAGGGGGGGCACACTCACCAGCTTCCCTGCACCCAGCTCAGGACCAGGTCCCATGGTGGTCACATGACTCAGGCCTGCCCGTGTCCTCGGTTCTCCTGGCCACAGTGATTGGTCCAGCGTTTTGTCACGTGACTGAAACTAGACCAATCAGAGTCCTTCCCTGGGGCTTTTCATACTAAAGCCGGGAAATAGAGTCTCTCTCTCTCTCTCTCTCTCTCTCTCTATGGTCCTTCTATATAGGGTCCTGTAAACTGGTATGATGTTAATAGGTACTGTCACACCAAGGTACTCCCTCATGGCAGCCTCCACTCAGGGGTACCTGTCCCATGGCACCGGCCCACACGTGGATTTGGCTTCTGTCCTTTGCGACTGAAAAAGTCCTCACACATTCCCATCTTGAAGCGTCTTATTGTGTGCCGTGCCGGGGGACAGGGTCGCTCCCCTGGAGTTGGCATCCACAGGCCCTGCCCCGCAATTTTACTCCATGTCCACCACTGCCCCCCACTGGGCCCGACGTCCCGCACTTGGAGCCCTCCGAAGGCGCTGGCCATCTTGGCGTTCCTTGGCTTGTGGCTGCTGGGAAGTTCCAGGCCCTCGGCTTCCTCCCGGTGTTTCGGCGCCCGCACCCAGCGACAGCGTCATCCCACGGCCCCGCACTAACTTGCGCCTGTGTTTCCGCTTCCTGAGCCGTGAGCATCCCGGAGGGACGCTTGCAGCACTGGGGTCCAGTGCCTTTCACAATCGTGGGACATATGTAGCAAGTACTGTGGCGGGAACATCCGAACTCCACGCGTGGCTTTTGAACTCCGTGTTCGTGAACCTGCGTTTCAGCGGATGTTCATGACTGTCAGGCTGTAAACTGCCTCTGTCTCTGCATCCTTAACAAGGGGGAGATCATGGCTCTTGCATCACGGGCTCCTCGGGAGGAGTCACCGGGGGCCCGTGAAGCACTTAGGACCGTGTTTGGCATCTGGTAAACACTTGAAGGACGTACTTGTATTGTGTACATCTCCTCCCCTCCCCCTACTTCCTCTTCCTTCTCTCGCCTTCTCCTAGTCTTCTCCTGTCATTTCCTCACACCCCTTCTCTGCCTCTCAGCTCAAGGGTGACTGTCTGCCCTGGGCACCTGCCCAGCTCCGGGGGAATGCTAGGGGCTGGCCACTGAGATGGCTGAGCGGCCCCCTGAGCAGAAAAAAATACCCCTGCAGCTCCATTCATCCGTCTGGTTTGCTTCATTCCACCCCCACCTACCCACCCCCGATTGATTGATTGATTATTTATTTATTTACTTTAATTTTTATTTTTGAGAGAGAGAAAGAGAGTGAGAGTGGGGGAGGGACAGAGAGCGAGGGAGACACAGAATCCGAAGCGGGCTCCAGGCTCCAAGATGTCAGCACGGAGGCCGACGCGGGGCTCGAACCAAGAACGGCGAGATCATGACCTGAGCCGAAGTCGGTCGTTTAACCGAATGAGCCACTCAGGCGCCCCACCACCCCCAATTTAGAGCCTATTTCCAGCCAGGTGACCCAGGGCACCGATGTCCTTATCCTCTAGACATAATCCCTGGCTTATCCCCTGGGATTGATGGGCCTTAGAGCCCTCTGACAGACGCTGAGGGGCTGTGTCGTCAGAAGGAGTCAGCACGGGCCCCAGGAAGCTCTCCTGACCCTGAGGAAGAGCTTTCCAAAGGTAAAAGGACACGTTTTCTCCTGCACAGTATCTTTTCACTCCAATTACGCTGTTCCCCCCAGTCAGGTTCGCTTAGGAAATTTTAACATGTGAATAGTCAGCGCTGACCATCTGAAATTGCTCTCTGAGAAGCCAGGGGAGTCATTAAATTGCCATCCGGTGGACAATCCGGCCCCCCGAGTCAGGGCATCGGGCTGCGAGCGGGCCCTCCGGGTGGACCCCCGGGGTCGGCAGCAGACAGCGCATCCTGAACGGTGCCTCTTCACAGCCGGATCCTTCTGCTGATGTCACTGCTGAGCATTCAGAGCGACACTCGGTGGCGAAAGAGCTAAGTCTGGAGGGACACGGAGGCAGAGGTGTGGAGTACTTCCTGGTCACGTGCTTCCCTCGCTTTTGCCTGTTCGCCTCCCGGCCTGCTTCTCTCTGGTGACAACACCCCGATTTGCCGTCAGGAGGCCGCCTGTGCCCGTGTCAGTCCAAGAGTGAGCGTGGGACCCGGGTCCCGCCACTCAGGCGGCCCCACTTCCCTGCTTGCTCTTCTCCGTCTGGACGGGCAGGTTCCCAAAGCCACCCCAGAGAGGCCCCCGAGCCCACCAAAATCTCAAGCTGAGCCCAGAGATGGGGAAAGGAAGGTTTGTTTGACTTTTTTCTGAATGACCAGATCCAGCCGCTTCCGGAGCCGACCCTCACTGGCTGTTTCAGCCTGGGAACCCGTAAGTTCTCTCTTCTGCACAACCGGCGAGGCTAGGATCCCTGACCCGGCATCGAGAGCCCGACGTTCCTTCCCGTTCCCCCACGCCCACCCCCTTCCTGGCCCGCAGCCCACACCTTTGCCGAAGGCCTGTATCAGTCTCCTTGGGCTGTCCTCGAAGATGACCCCACACCGGGCGCTTCAAACAGCAGGAACGTGTCCCGCCTTGCAGTTCCGGAGCCAGGGGTCCACATGTAAGGTGTCGGCAGGGGTGCTCCCTCTGAGGGCCGGGGAGGATCCCGCCTGCCTTTTCCAGCTCCTCGTGGCTCCAGGTGTTCCTTGGCTCACGGCTGCGTCACTCGGAACCCCATCTTTACCTGTCCCTCTGTGTTCTTTCCTCTTACAAGGCTGTGATTTTATTTATTTATTTTTTTTAACGTTTATTTATTTTTGAGACAGAGAGAGAGAGAGAGAGAGCATGAACGGAGGAGGGTCAGAGAGAGGGAGACACAGAATCCGAAACAGGCTCCAGGCTCTGAGCTGTCAGCACAGAGCCCGACGCGGGGCTCGAACTCACGGACCGCGAGATCGTGACCTGAGCCGAAGTCGGCCGCTCAACCGGCTGAGCCACCCAGGCGCCCCAAGGATGTGATTTTCAATCGAGATCCATCTGATCGATTGAATCAAAGGCCTTATTTCCAAATAAGTTCCCATTCACAGGTTCCAGGCGGGCTTAAGTGTTGAGGGGAAACTATTCAACCCCCTGCAAAGCCTCATCCCTTCCTACACTGCGAGCATCATGGTCCCATGACCCCCAACTTTGCCTCCACACCCTGTGAGGGCTCTGGCTCTCAATCTGGTTTGATTCGGGATCCAGATTACCCCTCCCCAAACTCTCATTCCAGGAATTCCCATGTGCCACCTAAAACTTTCCAGAATTTATGGGTAAGAAAGGTATGCAATGCTGATGGGATTAAAAGGTCCAGGAAATGACACTGGCTTCTTTTATTTTTTTCCCTTTGGAGCAGGTCTTTAATATACCAGAAAGGCTTTGATATGAGGGACTATTATAGCAAATTACAGAAGCAATTGCAAAGGTCTGTCTTTTAAGAGTTTTTGTTTTGTTTGTTTTTATTTTTATTTTTTGAGAGAGAGAGAGCGAGCACAAATGGGGGGGTGGAGCAGAGAGAGAGAGGGAATCCCAAGCAGACACCATCACAGAACCAAACTTGGGGCACGACCTTATGACCCTGGGATCATGACCTGAGCTGGAGTCAAGAAAGAGTTGGATGCTTAACTGACTGAGCCCCCCAGGCACCCCTCGTTTTTATCCTTAATTATGGTAAAATACACATAACATAAAATTTATCCCTTTAACCACTTTTAAGTATACAGTTCATTCAGTGGCATTAAGTCCATTCACACTGTTTTGGAATCCCCACCCCCACCGTCCCTCTCCAGAACTTTCCGTCATCCCAGGCCAAAATCCTATATCCGTTAAACAAAGCTTTCCAAGCAGAGCCCCATGTTGCTGAATTAGGAGACGGAATATTTTGGCAACAGACCACACAGCTGTCGAGGGAAAGCTCAGCTGGGGATCCGTTTTCTCCAGGATAGAAAACAGGACTTCCTGGCCACCTGCTTGTCCCCTCCGGCCACACCCCATGCCCTGCACTCCTGAGGGCCCTTTCGGCGGCCTTCGCTGCGCTGAGCTTCTGGTTCTTGAATCTGAAAGCCAGACGTGGGCCTGATTTGTCTGAAACCCATGCGGCTAGCTCTGAGGCCTCAGAACGGACAGACGGTCCACTCAGTCTTGGAGGAAGGACCAGAGATGTGACGGAGAGGGTTAGCTCCAAAGCTCACACCCGTGGAGCAGGGCTGTTACAGAGAAGGCGCTTCCCAGCCGGGCACTACATTTCCCAGCAGCCCTGTGGGCACGTGGGGCTCGGGGAATGGGAACAGAGTCTCGTAGGTACCGTCCAGGCTAGGGCGGGGAGAAGCTGATTCCCTCCTGCTTCCTCCCTACCTTCACAGCCCAGGGTCGGGAGACAGGAAACTTCTGTGAAGATGGTAAATATTTGCCACCGACCTACCCTGGTGCTTCCCCAAGTGGCCCCCATGGCGAGGCACCTCCCTCCCCTCGGGAAATGTGAGTAACAACCCACTTTCCAATCTGTCGGCCTTACTATACCTCAAGTTTCCTACCAATACACTATATTTAATTTAATTAATTTATTTTTAATACACTACATATTTTTAATTTTTTTTTCAGTGTATTTATTTTGAGAGAAACAGAGAGAGCATGCCTAACACCGAAGGGGCAGAGAGAGAGAGAGAGAGAGCAGGAGAGAATCCCCAGCAGGTCCCACAACGCAGGGCTCGAACTCACCAACTGTGAGATCGTGACCTGAGCTGAAACCAAGAGTTCAACGCTCAACCGACTGACCCCCCAGGCGCTCCTATGCTGTATTTTAAGGCAAAGATTATGATGCTTGTTCTACTATAACGAAGCCCTCTGTCCCTGACCCAGGAGCCCCGAGCCACCTGGCAGTGTCCATGACTCTGAAGGATCGACAGGCCAATCCCAGACCGCTCACAGTCTGACAAGACCCAGGCCTGATACCTCGATGGGTTTCATGAGAGCTGTGGTGTCTGAAGAAAGCAGTGGAAGGTCTGGAAGCAAAGAAGATGCCCACCCACCCCCCTCCAACCACCCCCCCATGTCCTGGGCAAATTGGGCATGAGAGAAAGCAGATCTTCTTGAAAGAGCTGTGCTTGGGAGACCCGCTTTCCAAAAGGGGGCGGAAGTGTGGGGTCACAGGGGGACACCACGCCTGTGGAGTCTAGAGCAAGACCCACGAGGTGTTAATGCTCACACGACCCCCTTCCCCCAGGGAGCCGGTGAGAAGGCAGACAGATTCAGGAGGTCTGCAAGCTCCCAGGGGAAGCCGATGCCGTTGGCCTTGGACACGCTTGAGCAGGGTCCTGGGGACGGACGCACTTGACACAAGGCTGGCATTTACCCCTGTGCCAGGAGGATGGCACGGGAACTTCCTTAGGCCTGCCACCTGCACCACCCTGCCTCATATCGAGTCCCACCTGAACAGGCACAGTCTCAATTCCCAGGTATGCATCCATTGGGCGACCAAAATGGGGCACTGTGGCTATGACCGCCGGGGACCTTGGGAATTTTCTGAGACAGACGATGGGCCTCTCAGAATGGCCCTGACCTCTCTTCCCTCCTAACGTCCCTGGGAGCACCTCCAACCTCTCAGAAATTTGGCTGCGGGGCCCGTCGCCTTGCACATAGTTGGGGGTCCAAGAAATGGCTTCTGAATTAATAACAAAAATCTATCAATCTGTATTTGCATCTTACAGCTCCAGGGGACCGTTGAGAGAACGAAAACTCCCGGCAGAAATAACCACATTTGCTTATGGCCTGTTTGTTCATTTATCTGCTCTTCTGGAAACTAAGAAGCCCTTATTTTTAGCACCTCCCATGCTGAAGCATGGATTTTTTTTTTTTTTCCTTCAAGCTCTCTTAAAAAGTTGACACTTCCCAGCCTATAAACTGCAAAGTCGTGTCAAGGTTCAACAGAAAGACACAGTGAGGGAAGAGGCCTCCTGTCCCACAGCCCCAGGAAACACTCACAGGAAGAAAGAGTGTCCCTGAAGCAGGCCCCCCAGCAAAAGGCCCCGCTCCTTCAACCTTGGCTCACCTTATGGAGTAAGGGGTGGGCGCTCTGTCTGGAGTCTCCTCCCTGCGTTGACCGCTTGACCAAGTGAAACTAACCCATGGTAGTTTGTAAGCCTCTCACTGGAAAAATGTGGGGTGTGTGAGCCAAGCGTGAACCCCCGTTTTAAAAACATTTGCAAGGGGATAGTTGTGGCAACTGAGGTTCGAGGCTCGAGATGTTTCTAGCTCTGACTCACCGCGAGAACTTGGGCAAGTCTGAATTCTCTGGGTCTCGATTTCTCTGTGAGGGACAGGGGAATAATGATTGTAGACCCCTCTCCCCAGTTACACCCCTAGAACTCGAAAGAGCTGTTGCCCGCTCTACGTGACTAATTTTTAGCTCAAACATCCGTGACATCTCTTAATGTCCGTACACAAGGAACCATGATGATAGCAGCCGCCTCAAAAACAGACCAGGGGAGTTGTAATAATTAATAATGCAGTGCTAGGACATAGATTTCCAGGGCGGTAATCTTCTTCGTGCCTCTGTGAGGACAGGGGGTGGCTGGTATGAGTGAGAACGTCACCATCGTCAACATCATCATCACCGTTGATCTTTGCAATCAGGAGGTGCATTCTTCCCTAGAGCCCTCAAGACACTGTGGCCTGGACTTCCTGTCCCCAAAGCTACTTCTGTTACGGGAAGTCCCGCCCCCAACACGTGGCACTTGGAAATTAACACAGAGGGGAGCCAGGGCCCGAACCGAGAAGGCCCCAAAGGGAGCTCCAGAGGCGGCCGGAACACCCCGGGGCTGCAGGCTGGGCACCCGGAGAAGACTCAGGTCCCTCTGGTGCCATCTGACCCACGGTGGGAAGCAGTTGGGACGGCCGTCAGGCCTGCGCGCCCCCAGTATCTAGGTCAGTCTCGGCCTGTCCCAAGCAGCCTGGCTGTCCACCAGGCTGTCACCAAACTGACGGAAGACCCAGATGAGGACGGGCTTTGTGGAATGTGTTCTCTGAGCGCTCGCTGACCGAGAGGCTGCCTGACTGAGTTCTTTGGATGGGAAATTGCAGAGACGACGCTCCGTGTCTGTGCCTCTCATCCTTCTGCACCATACACCCGCCCTTTTTTCTCCTTTCTTCACTTCCCCATTTCTCTAAGCTCCTGTGAGTGCTCTGATTGCCAACCCAAATCCTGCCTGCCCGTCCATCAGTAGGTCCCAGCCCCGGTCCTCACTGGCCACATGACCACATCCTCATTGGCCACATGACGCGTGGTTACAGGGACACTTCACCTTCTGCTTCTACCAAGTTCTAAGGACATAGGAGCGCCTTCCTCCTCTCGGTGAAGGGGGCAGGTGTCCAGGGCACAGGAGGCTCTTCTCGGACCGCCCAGCGTAGTCAGGCTCAGGAAAGAACTCACAGTTTCAAGAATCCATGGGGCGTCAAGGTTACTTGCAAAGACCAGGGGCCAGCAAACAGCCTGCGAGCCAAGAACGGCTGTTACGTTTTTAAATAGTTGAGTAAAAAAAATAAAAGAAGACTATTTTGTGACACGTGAAAATTACATGAAATTCGAAGTTCGGCGTCCGCAAAGTCTTACTGGAACACGGCCACACTTAACTCGCTTCCACATTCTCTGTGGCTGCTTTGCCCTTCGGCCACAGAGCTGAGTAGCTGTGACAGGCGGCACAACCCGCGGAGCCTAACATATGTACCAGCTGATGTTCCTGAGAAAGGTCGCTGGCCCGTGGGCACAGACTCTGGAGCCAGATTGTCTAACTTCAAATCCTAGATCCACTGCTTACTGGCTGTGTGACGGGGGGCAAGTTCCGTCTCCCTCTCTGCCTCCGTGTCCACATCCCTCAAATGGGTACAACAGTCCTTATTTCAAAATAGCATTGTAAGGATTAGAGGAACTATCATTTCTCAGGTCTTAGAACCGTGCCCGGCACTTAGGAGTACTGTGGATAGGGGCCTGGGTGGCTCAGTCGGTTGAGTGTCTGACTTCGGCTCAGGTCCTGATCTCATGGTTTGTGGGTTCGAGCCCTGCATCGGGCTCTGTGCTAACAGCACAGATTTTAAAAAATTAAGGGGTGGCGCAGTCGGTTAAGCGTCCAACTTCAGCCAGGTCACGATCTCGCAGTCCGTGAGTTCGAGCCCCGCGTCAGGCTCTGGGCTGATGGCTCAGAGCCTGGAGCCTGTTTCCGATTCTGTGTCTTCCTCTCTCTCTGCCCCTCCCCTGTTCATGCTCTGTCTCTCTCTGTCCCAAAAATAAATAAACGTTGAAAAAAAATTAAAAAAAAAAAAAAATAGAAGTACTGTGAATGGGTTAAATTATTTTCAGATCCTTACACATCACCATCCTACACCAGAGTGAAATGTGTAAGAATTCTTAAGCTTTCCTTCTACTCGACACAGAAGGGTTCTTTAAACATATCGTTTTCTTTGCTTGTCATCACTGCCCCGTGTGCAAACAGATCCAGGAAACCTTAGCTCGGGCTTCTCAACTCCCAGATGGGTTCTAATTTGTTATGTCGGAGGAAAAAAGTCTGTCTTCCCTAGCAGGTGCACGGGGCTGTTTTGTGAGTCACAGACGTCACCTCCTTACTCTTCAGCGTTAGAAGACGTTCTGGGCCAGCTCGACAAATCCTGCCTGTAAAGCGAAAGCAGAATGAGGAAGCATGGACTTCCCACAAGGACAGGGATGTTCTCATTCCTGAACCGTGGTGGCTGGGGTGACGCGTGGAGGAGTCTGGGAGAGGTGGCACGGGACGGGGGACATCCGCAGTATCCCCACCCCCCCACCTCCCACTTCTTCCACGGGACCGAGTGCTGGTCGAGCTCCTGGCTGCTCCGCGGGAGATTCCTCCCCTGTCCGACCTCCTGTGCAGTTTGTCGTGGTCGTGTGACCAGACGCATCAGCGCTGGAATGTGGGTGGGGGGCGACAGGCACCACCACTGCCTCTGGGCCTTAAGTCATCGAGCCCATGTCCCGCCCTGCCCTCCACCTGCCTGTGAACTGCAACCACACAGATGACAGCGATACCCTAAGCAACGGCAAAACAGCAAGGTGACAGAGCCTGGGTCCCTGAGTGAGCACGTGCAGCAGAGACACCTGTCCCCTTGGACCCATCGTGGAAGGACTCTCAGAGAGAGTACATGTTGGTTAAGTCACCATTCCGGGAGCTAGAACCTAGAACCTAGAACCTAGAAAAGGGGGTTAATTATACTTCTGCACCCACCTCGGGACGTTCCAGTGAGAATGTACTTTGACCATCAAGGAGAACTAATTCTGCATAAGACTCAGAATTTTCCCGAGAGTCTGACCCCTTGTATTCTTTAGCCGCCAAGATAAAGAGCCTCAGGCTTACGTGTGTTTTCAAGGAGCTTTGGAAATGTTTAAGACTTGAAAAAAATTAGAGGCCTCAAAGTATGGAAACAGCAATAGGAAACTCAGATGATTACTTTACATACTCCTCCATTAATTGTGAAATTGAGGACACATGAAAGTCTCACTACATCTGAAAAACATTTGTAAAGCTAAGTGTTCCCATGTTACAAGAACTGGTAAGTATGCCAGTGATTGCCAGGACATAACAGCTAATCGTTAAGTTAAATGAGCAACTTGTAGCTAAAATCATTTTCGGAGCAAAATCACGGCCCCGCCCAACCGCCGCAGAGCTCATCATGCCAGGTGATTGCACACTTCCAGAGCTGTCTCTACGCCCCCTTTTCTCTTGCTTACTCATCACAAACACCAATCAACCAAAACCTCTTTCTCTAAACATGAAAAATACGGAAGCCGACGGAGTTAGGTGGAACGCCAAATCATTCGGGTTGCACGCAGGGACCAGGGCCTTGGATGTGCATTTCAGCAGGACAGACGGTTCCGAGTCATAAGGTCAAAGTCGCCATCAGCTGATGTGCATCCCATTGGGCTTTTCCAATCGGACTTTCCCCAAACCCACTCCCCTGCAAGGAAGAGAAAGCAGGTATTTTCCAAACCCACACCTTACAAATGTCAGGGATTTTTTTTTTTTTTAAATGCTTGGTCTCCCTCATTGTGAAGTCTGTTTTTAAGTGACTTTAATTGGAAAAATCTTTGTCTCCCAAAACTGAATCCAGATGAGGCCATCTGCCTCCTCTCCACGGGTGCGCAGAGCACGGTTCCGAACCCCTCGTGAGGCGTGTTTTTGCTGGTCTCCGCCCAGAGCAACTTTGTTCAAACATTCCTGTCACTTGCGTGGTTTATTTTATCCAACGCGTTAATTAATGATACTTGTAACAAGCTTGTAGTTATTAATTAAACCATTTGGGTGGGCCCCCCGAAGACAGTTAACAATCTGATTGAAAGCCAAGCTTCCCATGGCTATTTTAAAAAGACATAACCGCGGGGTATGGAGAAGGATAAAGGCAACCCAAGGAGTCCGAATCAGCATGGGAACAGGAAAAGTGTTTTCTCTAATGAGAAGAAGCCCTCTGTCTGAACATTAGGAATCTAGTTATTGAAGAGGGAATGATCCAGTTTGGGCACACGGCATGGTCTCTTGATTAGATGCTAGAACAAGATGCCGGAGGCTCTCGGGCAAAAATGAGACAGAAAAGTACGTCCCCTTAATGCTTTGCTAATTATAGAATTAGTTCATTTTTCACCTTTTCTCTGGACACTCGGGGGCCCAGTGGTGGTAGTCAACACGGAGGGACAGCTTCTGGGGCTGAAGGCAAAGCCGAGAGTGACCCAGAGGATGACCCCCATACCGTGTTGTGGCAGGGACAGGAACAGAGCCCCAAGATCTCAGGGTGGGGTCAGATCTAACTGGCTACTTTCATAGTCCTTGCTGGGACGGCCAGAGGGCCAGCATTGAGGCGACCAGACGGGGCCGGACAACCACGTCCAACTCTGCTGACCCTGAGTCCGCTCTAAAGAATATTCAGAAAACCCCGCTTGCGTCTGGCTGTTCCAACGTGCATTTATCCCCGGAAACAGAACATGCGTTCTAGTCGTTCCCTTGAGATGAAATGTATGGTCACGTGCTATCACCTCGACAAAGGCTGAGTTCGTGTTTCTGTGCCCAGTTCTCTTCGTCGGAACTGTAGGGCCCTCATGGGGCAGCGCGTCAGACCAAAACAATTTGAGGGGCTGCACATCTTTTGAGATGAGAGACAAACACCAGAGCCTGTTCACCAGCGGGGGCTGGTTTACTCACACCCGTGTGGCCGGCATCCTGGGGACGTGATTCCATACACGCCTGCACACACACACACACACACACACACACACACACCACTCTCCCCGTTGTCAGCATCCAGCCAGAGGGTGACAGCTGAGACAGCTGATGAGCCCCACGACGTACCCTGGAGCTCACTCCTGGTGCTCCGCGGTCTACGGGTTTGGGCAGATGCCCAACGATAGGTCTCTATCGTTATGGTACCGTACAGGGGATTTCCATGGCCCGGAAAATCCTGTGTGCTGCACCCACTCACCCCCCTCCCTGGCAGCTGCTCATCTTGTTACCGTCTCCATAGTTTGCCTTTTCCAGAATGTTGTACAGTTGGAATCATATAGTAAGGAGCCTTTCAGACTGGCTTCCCTCACCTGATAACATGCATTCAAACTTCCTCCAGGTCTTCTCCTGGCTTGACAGCTCATTTCTTGTATTTCTTTGTTTGTTTGTTTGTTTGTTTGTTTGTTTAAAGTGCAAGTGGGGAAGGGGCTGAGGGGGAGAGAGAATCTCAAGCAGGCTCCACGCTGTCAGAGCAGGGCCTGCCCTGCGGGCCCCGATCCCACGAACCATGAGACCGTGACCTGAGCCGAAGTCGGATGCTTAACTGACTGAGCCACCCAGGCGCCCCTACAGCTCATTTGTTTTAGAGCTGACACCCCGGTGTCTGGATGGACCAGAGTTTATTTACCTCTCACCTGCTTCATTCCCTTAACACCTTATGCTTTTCTGATAGACTGAGGAAGGTTCCCACTTAACGTTTTTTAGTTCAGACGTCCACGGTAGCAAGTTTATGATAATATTCACCCATTTGCAGTCTCATAAAACTCGGTCCAAATTTACCGTCTTGACCCAAGCCAGTGTGACTGGTCAGCAACTGGATGAAGTTCTTTTGGGGAATGTCGGTGGCCTCCAGTGACGACAGGAGGCAGGGGCTGTATGTCCCTCCCCTATGACCCCTCGATGAGACAGCTCACCACAAATTCTACCAAATGGATGGCAGGCCTCAAAGCCATCAGGCCCCCACACTGGGTCCTTGGTCCCCTGGACGGGCACCTTGCATGCCAAGCTCTGGGGCTCAGTGACATCGATGGCTCACCTTCCCGCTCGCCAGGGTCCTATCTGCAGGAGGGCCAGCACCAAACAGGGTTCCTGGCTCTCTGGTAGAGATGACACAGGAGGGGCCTTTTCCCTGAAGCAAACGATTCCTCCTAACTTTGGGTTTTCGCGAGTCTTGGAACACCGATAACTTTTATCACTATGGTGGCCGATCTGCAGAGAGCCAACAAGCCACACTGCTTCTGAGTTATCAGAAAAATTATCTAAGGTATATTACTTGCCATCTCACTTTGAAGACTTTATATAAAGCAAGGATAAAGGATTTGGGGTGCTTAGTTCTTTAATTAAAAAAATTTTGGCAGTGCCTGGGGGGCTCAGTCGGTTAAGCGTCCGACTTCGGCTCAGGTCATGATCTCGCTGTCCGTGAGTTCGAGCCCCGCATCGGGCTCTGTGCTGACAGCTCAGAGCCTGGAGCCTGTTTTAGATTCTGTGTCTCCCTCTCTCTCAGACCCTCCTCTGTTCATACTCTGTCTCTCTCTGTCTCAAAAATA
>NW_024412377.1:7455119-7555330 GCF_014898765.1 Herpailurus yagouaroundi | reverse complement strand
GTGTCCCTGGGATGCTTATTTCTGTTCCGTGGTCTAAATGGTCCACTTTGTTTCCCCGGCGGCCGTGACCCTCTTCCAGCCAGCAGGCCTTCTCCAGGGCCATGTCTCCCGGAACACATCCCACTTCAGCAGAGGACGCTCTTCTTGGGGCGTCTTACGTGTGCTCCCCCCGGGCAGCAAACACCTCACTGGCCGGGAGCCTCCAAGGAGGAAACAGAGTGGCCAGTTTTTACGCCGCCCCTCCCCCTCCCTATTCTGTAGCACCCACAGAGATCGTTTCACTCAGAAAGACTGTTTCCCTGCTGTGAATCCTTCACACGTAAGGTTCTTCAGGAAGCATGTGAAGAGCCATCATTTAGAAGACCCCCCCCCTCCCCCATCCCCGCCCCGCCATGTTTCACTGACCGCACTGAATTTCCACCCGGAGAAAAATTCATGCTACACATGTACGTGGTTAATGACAAGCTGTATTTGGTGCCGACGTTTTACAAAGGCACCACTTGACATTAAGAAGTGTTCTCTTCTGTATTAATGGCTCTGTCTTCTGCACTTTCTCTTCGAAGTTTCCTAAACTTTCCTTGTCAGAATGAAGAAATCTGAAAGTCCTATCATGCCGTTCTTTCTAGAGTCTCTAAATTGGAAACAGATAAAGACACTTATTAGTAATTTCTCACGGCACGCAGTACGATTTTTATGAAGCGCAAAACAACTGAGAAGTTTTACCTAGAAAAATGGATTCTTTCTGGTCTCTAATCAGTCATTCTTACCTCTGAAAAGAAAGCATTCTATTTTCTTGTATAAAAATGGGCATTTATTTCTAGGTGAAACGATCCATACTTTATATGTTTTTCTTCACTGACCCCTCAAATTTTAGTCACTACTGAAACAAAAGTATCCTTCTATTTAAAAAGTTGGTCGGGGGCGTCTGGGAGGCTCAGTCGGTTAAATGTCTGACTTGGGGGGCGCCTGGGTGGCGCAGTCGGTTAAGCGTCCGACTTCAGCCAGGTCACGATCTCGCGGTCTGTGAGTTCGAGCCCCGCGTCGGGCTCTGTGCTGATGGCTCAGAGCCTGGAGCCTGTTTCCGATTCTGTGTCTCCCTCTCTCTCTGCCCCTCGCCCGTTCATGCTCTGTCTCTCTCTGTCCCAAAAATAAATAAACGTTGGAAAAATAAAAAATAAAAAAAAAAAATAAATGTCTGACTTGGGCTCAGGTCACGACCTCAACGGTTCGTGGGTCCGAGCCCCGCACTGGGCTCTGTGCTGACAGCTCGGAGCCTGCTTGGGACTCTCCGTCTCCCTCTCTTCTCTGCCCCTCTTCAGCTTGCGGGCTCTCTCTCCCTCAAACATTAATATATATATAATGTCGGTCCAGTAAAACTGAAAGGGTGTCTTGCGTCTATGAAACTTTGGCATTGACAACAGCATGTCCCTCGATTTTCTTTTTTTAACTAGAGACACTTTTATTTCTTAAGAGATGGTGAACATTAGCAAACTACTATTGTCAGCATCAGTGGATGTAAAAATACTGAACTTCTGCATGGTCGGCGGGGAAGGTGAGAACGGTCTCAGAGGGCTCGTATTTTTACAGGCGAAAGGGACACCGGTTGGTGGCTCTAACCCGTATTTTACCACGAAAGGCAACCATCTCCTACGTTCCCAAGAGGATCCCGCTTGCCAAACAGTCTCCCGCCATGGCTCCTTGGAGACCCAAGAACAGAATCTTGCAGAAGGATGCCTGTCCGCCTGCCCTCTTGCTATCCGGGCTGTGAGGATTTCCAGCCACGGCAGACCCGACGGTCCTCAAGCCGCAGGGCAGAGTGTGCTTGCCGTGTTAGCTGTGCGGACAGCAAGCCAAGGCCCAACCGGAGTGTATTCCCCGCGTGAAGGAAGAGCCATCCACCGAGTGATGGAAGGAAAGCACTGAGTGCAATGTTACGCGGACCTTCCTTGGGAACCAGTGATTCTTCACCTCAGGTAGTAGCTAACGGCTTCAGAACAAATCTCGCCGTGAATGCACCGCGCCAGATTCTTCTGGACACAGGAAGGGGCCACTCCAACCTTCCAGGGGCTTCGCACACCTCCGGGGCGAGGTCCCTGCAGAGCCATCTCAGGGTCAGCCCCCGGGGCACCTCCTCAGCCAGGGGCCCCTGGTAGGCCTGTGCAGCCCAGCCCGTCTCTCCCACGCACACCTGTGGCGCATCAGTGCAAGGTCATGTCCAGCGCCTTTGACTTTGGCAAAGTCAAAGTGTCTCAAACACTGAGGGAATCGTGGAGGGAATCAACGAATTACCGAGTAGAAAGAAATCACTCCCGCTGCAAAAAGAGGCCTACTTGGCAAGTGTGCACAGGTGGGCGGGGAGGGGGCGGGGGTCCGGTGCTCGGCCCCAGGCCCACAGGCCCACAGTCCCAGAAGCCTGTCGCCGACCCCTGCCATCCAGTTAGCCTTCCCAGTCTGGGGCAGTGCTACAGCCTTGCCCTATTTGTCAGCTCTGGTCTGGACCTCTGCAGAAGTTTCCGGAGTCATCATGTCTCTCGAGGGTCTTCTGGCCAGTACCCACCCCCAGTTCCCTCGGTAGGCTCTTCACCGGACACAACCCGGACTCCCTAGAGGCTCTGAACCTCTCCTCCTCCACCACCTGTGGGGGGCAGGCAGGCCAAGGGTCCCCTGGGCACCGCTGGGCGGGCAGACGGCACCGCATCCCGTCGCCACCCTCCACGAACATCACATCAGATGACCTCACAGAGGGACAGAGAGGGGCCTGTAGGAGAGGACTCTCTGAGCAGGGACGTGGGGCAGTCATGCAAAGGGGGTGGGATGTTCGGGAAGAACAAGTGTGCTTGGGGTGGGGGAGCTTGGCCTGCTTGAAACACTCGGGGACCCGTGTGGCTGAAGCACGATGAGCAGGGGTCGTCAAACGCAAATCAGAGGAGCGAGCCTGCGGGTGGGCAGCTGTCAGAGCCTGCGGGACCCGGAGGCCATGAAGGCACAGAGGTTTTCCCTCTTAAAGGCCAGCTGACGGGGCGCCTGGGGGGCTCAGTCGGTTAAGCATCAGACTTCGGCTCAGGTCATGATCTCACGGTCCATGGGTTCGAGCCCCGTGTCGGGCTCTGTGCTGACGGCCCAGAACCTGGAACCTGTTTCGGATTCTGTGTCTCCTTCTCTCTCTGCCCCTCCCCCCCCACAGCTGCACTCTGTCTCTTTCTCTCTCTCTCTCCCAAAAACAAACATTAAAAAAAAATTAAAGGCCAGCTAACTGCAGACGGCTAGAGACAGGGGCAGTGGGAGGTGGGGACATAGGAGTGGAGAGAAGGCCAGAAAGATGTGAGATGGGTCAAGGGGGGGTAGGGGAGGACAGGGGCACCCATGTCTCTGCTCTGACCTCCCTCGTGGGGAGGAGGGTGGCTCGGTTTACGGACAGAGGGAAACCAGGGGGGGAACTCATGAGAAAGATTTCTGTTGGGACACGTTCAGCCTGGCTCGTGCACAGACATCTCAGCGGGAAGGTCAAGTGGGTGGTTTGATACCAGAGTCCAGAGCTGGGAAGCAAGACTGGCTTCAAAACAGGGCTGGGGGGCTGAGATTCCCAGAGGTGGGGGGGGGGGGGGGGACAGCAGGAGCGAGTCTCCGAAAGCCTGGTTCAACTCTGGGATGCTGCTCTCCTTGGCAGGGCGTAAGCTGCCTCCGGGCCACGGGACAGACTGGGTCTGGAGCTAGAGACTGGGTCTGGGGCGAGGTGACAGGACAGGGTCTATGCAGCGCCCACCGTGAGGACCTGAGATCAGGCGCGTGCTCTAAGACTGACACAGGAAGAGCGTGACTGTGACCAGACGAGGTGGGACCAGGAGTCAAGAAGGGGACAGTCCCAGGGCGGGCAGTCCCCTCCTATCACGTGCCACCGGGAGGCAGCCAGGGGTGGTGCTGGAGGTCTCAGGAAAGAAGGGAGGCACCGGGCAGGGCACATTTTAAAACCTCCCGGGACGCAGCCCTGGAGGTGGGGAGCCAGCTGCAGGGGGAGGGGCGCTAGGGAGAGGGGAAGGTGAGAGACATCCACGTGGACATCGGAGAGGGCAGGGGCGAGTCCCCAAGAACTGTGGCGTCAGGAGTGTCGGCAGGAAGGGGGTCACCTGGCGTGCTGTCCCCCAGGAGGAGCGCGTGCCAAGTCAGCAGGCGGCACGTGGGGGAAGGGGCAGGCTGGACGGCGGAGGACATGGGTCCTGGAGGAGGGGGGGCACGACACGGTGCAGGAGGCCGAGCCGAGGAGAGACGGCCACTGCGGCAGCTGGGGAGTCTGGGCGCTGGCCCTGGCCTCCCTGGGCAGGAGGGGAGCAGAGTCTGGTGGCAGGGACAAGGCCTGGTGAGCAGCGGGTGCCCTGCCCCCGCGTGTTCGCCTCTGCTCCCTTGTTCTCAGGGCCCTCAGCCCTGCCTGCGGGCCGGCCATGTCTGTCACTCTGCCAGTCTGGTGTCCGGCCCCTCCCAGCAAAGACAGAAGGGGACACATTCAAGGAACACGGCGGGAAGTCACCCCCCCACCCCCAGGGTCACTGCGGAGACACTTCCATCTTCCGCTTTGACACGCTGTGATGTGAGACCATTTGACGCCCGAAAGAATCAGGATAAATTCTGGATAAACTCATCTTAAAGACAGGATAGACCCTCCCTCTCAAGTGTGAAGAGAACCAGCGTCCCCCCCCCCGGGTCACACCCGGAGAAAAGCCGCCTCCTGCCGTGTGGCTTTCTCTGGTGCGGCCGGGGGGACACCTGGGAGCCGGTGTGCGTGGCCCTTCCCTCCCAGCACGGGCAGGATCCGCAGGAACCCAGTCATCTGAGGAAAAGCGGGAGAAAGGACCCTCTCCGGGCATCAGCACACTCAAATTCCGGGGAGCGCTTGGACTCACACAGTGTCCTTTAAAGTGGCGAGATAGGACTCTGTGTCCCCCTCGGGGATGTCCGAGTCCAACTTGGACAAGTAACGGTAGACGTAGGAGAAAGTCTCAAACGGGATGCGCGCGGGCCCGCCCTCAGGGTCCGTGGTCAGGATCTCACACAGATGCTTCATCGAAGTGTTCAGTGACTAGAGACACGACAGACAGGGGGAAACAATTACCACTTGGCGCCGCTGAAACGGAAGCCTAAGACACCCGCAGAGAAAACGCCGGAGCGTATTTGACAGGAGGTCTCCGAAGGGTACGTTCTCCTCGATCTAAATGAAGAACTGGGTAAGGTTACAATTGCCATAAACAAAGAAAAGGGCAGGTCTGATCACGATGCGATTGGCCTGAAAAGAATGTTAATCCACAGATTTTATTTTATATTAAAAAAAGGCGGGGGGGGCGCCCCTGGGTGCATCAGTCGCTTTAAGCGTCTGACTCTCGGTTTCAGCTCAGGTCATGATCTCACAGTTGGTGAGTTCGAGCCCCGTGTCAAGCTCTGGCACTGACAGTGCAGAGCCTGCTCGGGATTCTCCATCTCTCTCTCTCTCTCTCTCTCTCTCTCTCTCTCTCTGCCCCTGCTTGACTCACACTTTCTCTCTCTCTCAAAATAAATAAATAAACTTAAATACATAAATACATAAATACATAAATAAATAAATAAAATGGGAATGACTCTCCAGGATGTGAGGAAGTATCAGCCCCCTCAAGACGGGCCCCAAGCCAGCGCAGAACTCACCAGCCCCTTCAGCATCACCACATGCCTAGGGGACGGAGCTAACGCTCACCAAGTAGACGTGTCACCTGCCCGTTGGGCTCCGTGCAGGCCCCAGGCAGGGCCGGCCTTGCTCTGGGCCTTGTCTCAGCTCCGGGAAGCACCAGCCCCTTCGCCCCTGTGCACCGTGCCTCCCTCTGCCTGGGTCGGTCACCCCCACCCCCTCCCCGGCTGCCGGTACTTTGGCTTTGAGCCCGAAAGCCAGGCCTGGGAGAAGCCGTGCGTCTCCCACCAAGGCACAAGCTCTGAGCGGGCTGACTCTCTCCAAACCAGGAGGGCTCAAGGAAACGCACTCACGGAGGGGGAGCCACTGCCTACGTCAAGCACAGCGGGAAGGCCCACGCAGAGAGCGCCGGTTTAGTGCTAGACTGTATCGGATCCCTGGTGACCCCACGAGAGCCTCGTGGAGAAGCAGGGACCAGGCCTGTGTGCAGGGGACCAGCTCTTGCGGACTGTAAACTTTCCAGGAGTTTATTGAGAGGGTTGACCTCCCATTGGCAGCTTGAGACCAGCCATGGTGGGAGCATTTACACCTCATGCCAGTCAGGGCCCTTCTCCCCTGCAGAGAGCAGGCTGTTTAGGGGGGTGCACTTGGGAGGAAAGAGTGAGAAAAACACAGATGGGACGGTCACACACGGATCTGCCTGACCGGGACTGAGGCTGTGTAGGGGGACAGGAGTCGGCACTGCTTAGCTGGCCCGTTCACGGCTCCAGTCAAGGTGTTGGCCAGGGTTGGGGCCTCATCCGGAGGCTCGACTGGAGACAGACCTGCCCCCGCCCTGACCCAAGTTGCCGGCGGACTCGCTGCCTCGCGGCCGGCTCTCCGCGGACCCTCACAACAAGGCAGTGCACCTCCACCAGGCTCCAGGAGCTCCACCGGCTTCTCACACTCATGCCAGAGAAGACGCCTCACGCTTGCAGCAGGGAGAGGGGGAGAGGGCTCAAAGGGAGTCAGTGGGGCCCAGCGGCTGAGCGGCTGGCCTGAGGTGAAGCCAGCAGGGCAGGAGCAGTGAACACACCCCAGCAACGTGAAGAGCCACCAGGCTGGTGTGGGGGGGGCGGGGGGTAGATGAGCTGCCACCTTCGGGGACTCCAGGCGCCGGGCTGGGGGCTGGAGGGGAGGAGGCCTGACCAGCCCAGAGCTCCCCATCGCCGTAGCCGGGGCTCCAGGTGTCTGGAAAGCCACTTCCCACACCACCCGGGACCGAGGGCCGCTGGAAACCTTTCAAAGACATGTGGTTTTGTTAGATTTTGCTTTTATGTCCGTCGCAAGCGGGAGAGTCGCCGGTGGGTGTGGCAATGCTGAGCCTCAGGAGGGATGATGGGGACGGAAGCAGCCTTCGCGGAGCAAGCAGATGAGGTCTGAGAAACTGTGGCTCCAACGCTTCCGAGGAGGAGGCATTTAAGGAAAAAGTGCATCAAAACATCCCAGCATCCCTGCCTTGTGCAAAGGCCCGATGATGCTACCGGTGTTAACATTTCTGGCAATGAGATGCACCGCCATTTTTATATCCACGAGGGTTCGGAAGGCAACTTGCCTGGCTTTGTACCTGAGCCAGATTTCTCCGCTTCCAAGGGTTGCTCTCCAGCCAGAAGACCCTCGCAGGCAGGTGCCCCTGCCCCGACTCACTGTCCTGACACAAGCTCTTCTGGAAGGTGTGGCTGCACTTGCTTCTAGCCCGGCACTTAAGTCTGAGCCGTCACATGCGATTCAGGCGGGGACAGGAGACAAAGACAGGCCTGGAGACACCTGCTGTTTCCTGAGCAGCTTCAGGGCACCGGCTCCGTGGAAGCTTCTGTTTCAGCATTTTAGCTGCTCTTGTGGTGACAACAGAGGCACCTCACACCTCCCCCAATCCCCTTTTAGCTAGCGGGAAGTGACAATCTGTGTAACATCGTGACTGATCCCTTTAAAAAGAAGAAGGGGGGTCTCCTCTGAGGTGCGGCCTGATGGCAGCCGGGAGGGAGAGCTCAGTACCTCAAGCAGTGGTGTCACCCCCGCATTTCACTTTGAAAAAGTCTGAGGACCTTTTCACTTCCTTCCTCATCCTCAGGGGTTTTCTCATCTAAAACGCAGGCAGTTCAGTTTGGGGACCTGCGGCAGGTGAGGGTGGCAGACGGGTACTCTCGAGATGGCGGGACTTGGTCCTCGGGAGAAGCCCGTTCGTGAGGGCCGATGCTGCCCATGTCGCCGTCCGGGGAGGAGGGAGGGCCCCCACGTGTGAGCACAGGGACAAGGCCAGTGGAGGCATGTGGGTGGGGTGCACCCCGCCTCTTTCTCCCCCCTGGGGGAGACCCTCAGCAGTGGGGTGCCTGGTGCTGGGGGCCGGAGACCCCAGGGACCCAAGAGCAGCCCTCCTGGTGGAGACAGTTACCAAACTTGTCTGTGACGTGAGGCTCCCACCCACGGCGGGGGGCTGTTTCTTTTCCACGGTCAAATGGTAAAAGGACTTCTCGTGGGCACCTCAGAATGGGCTCAGAGGCCAAGCTGGGAAACCTGAATAGGGGAGCGAGCCAGGACGCTGCCTCCATCACTGGGCCACTGGGGAGATGACCCACTGTGCTTGGAGGTTGTCCTAAGAATTCCAGCTGGGCCCTGCTAGGAGGCTGGCAGGGAGAGCTTTTCAGAGTAAAACTCCTTTTAGGAAATCAAGTGATATTAAGGACAGTCCTTGGGAGTGGTTATTCTCTGAGACAGGAACCTGCAGGCTCTCACACGGTGCCCCAACCCGAGGGCGGCACACTCCTGGGCTCCAGGGAGCCCGGTGGCCGTGCATCGGCAGCGTGGAGCCCGTGGTCTGCGTTCAGATCCCGCTCTGCCACTTGCAATCTGAGTCCCTGAGCCTCCCTCCACAACTAGTCATCCTGCGAGGCCCGGGACGGCCCTTCCGCAGAGGGCTGCTGGAGGATTAAGGAGAATAGAGACGAAGGCGCTGAACGTCCCAGCCCACGGCGAGAACCCTGGACGTGACGCCCATTCGTAAGCGGCGTGTTTTGGACGGAAAATCGCGTTACACACACGCATCCTGGCCACTGGACGCAGAGCAAAGTTCATGCTTCTCAGAGGCTCTCGAGCGTCAGGCCGGTGGTTTGCCATTCCGGGCTTCCTCCCTCAGTGTGGGCGGAGGGTGGCGGGGGCTTCATTCACAACATTTTTTTGTACTAAAAGAGGTCCTCAAGCTTAAAAAAACAAAGCAAAGAATTTTGATCCCCTGCTTCGATGCTTAGGATCACTGCCGGTGCTGCAGAAAAGGAAACTCAAAGATCACGACATGAAATGTCATCTTGCTGGGCAAGCATCGCACGGCATCGGAGCAGGGGGCGGGGGGGGGGGGGGGGGGGGGGGGGGCGGGAGTCACCAGCACGCCCGCCCCGCCTCCCACCTGCCCCGGCAGCGCACACGGCCCGGAACCCCGTTTGTGGCTCGCGACGCGGTAAGCCAGGTGGCGGCGAGGCACGTCTGCCTGTTCTGTCCACTCAGGACGGGGCCCAGCTCGAAGCAGGGTGGGCTCAGCACACGTTTGTGAAGCAAGGGCGGCAGGCAGGCGCGATTCACAGGACTCTGAAGTTTAAGTAGAGCTCTTCTGGTCTTTGCAGAGACCTTGCATTTGATCCCTCTGCCCGGTGATTTCGAAGAGGAATTTGAGAGCACGGACAGCACGGAGGACGCGTCTGCCACCAGCCACGCAGAGACCGTGGATGGAGGCGGCGGGGTCGAGCCCGTTGTGGACACAGCCACTAGATTCCAGTTTACCGGAAAGCCTCTGTGGAAGGTGAACGGGCAGTAATCCGTCGTAAAATACTCGTCCTTTCCTTCCACTTCACCGCTCCGCCTCCTCCCTCTGAAGGGTTTTTAAAAAGCATAAACATAAACGCTAAGATGCCCCACGACACCACAACCGTCCCCTCCGAGGCACAGCTACGGGTTGCTGATGCGCCTCCACGCTGCCCCGCCAACGCGTGGGCATCCAGTGGCCTCTCTCCTTCGGGGCCTGGCTGCCCCGGGCCACCTGCACTCCCCCGCCCCCCTCTCCCTTCCCCACCTACATGGCCGGTGGACCAGAGGGGACGGGCACCAGCAGGAGGGGACCTTCCCTGACCGCCTGGCTCCAGAGTCCACGGCTCACAGCAAGCACTACTGCCGAGGTGGCCTGGCTCGGGGACGGGACCGGACCCCACACTGACCAGCCAGGATGACAGACTTATTCAAGGAGGAAAGGAGGGGCGCCCACGCTGGTGTCCTGGCCCCTTCCCCGGTGTTGCGTTCAGAAGGTGACCAGATGTCTCCACCTAGCGTCCCACCCGACGCGTGGACAAGAGACCCTGTCGCTTGCTCTGGCCTGGCTCCAAATCTAGCGCTTAACCGTCAGGCTTAAAGTGAAAGTGACAAAGGTGGCTCCCCCACAGTATGAAACATTCTACCTTCTGGGAAAATCTGAATTTCACAACTACACCATAAACATCCGTTCAAATATTAGATACTCATTTTACATTATGAAAATCTTGCTTTCACCGGAGTTCCAGATGAACCAAGCAAGGTAACGTTAGCTTCAGTAACGAAATCTGACTTTATCCTTCCCGCCGGTCACATCGGGGCCCGTCTTTGCTGCAGGAGGGTCCCCGGGGCTGCCGTCCTCTCCACGGCTGGTGGAAACACTGCCTCTGGGCCCCCGTGCAGCTCAGTGTGCAGCGTCCAGCCAGCACCTGGCTCTCCTGGGGTTTCCCACTTTCTCACTGGGGCCCTGAGTAGAACCAGTGAACTGTGGTCCATCACAGAGTGGCTATCACACGGCAGAGGCCATGCACGACCTACAGCGGTCTGTAATAATACAGACGGACAGATAAGGAAATCTAACTGGGAGTGAAAAGAAGTTCCAGAAGGTTACTAATAACAGAATCCTCTTTTCATAAAGTTGAAACCAACGAAAATAAAAGAACGTTCTTTCTTTCTTTTTATTTTTTTTAATGGTCATTTATTTTAGAGAGAGAGGGGCACACACAGAATATGAGCCGGGGGGAGGCGGGGGGTGGGGGTGCGGAGAGGGAGACACGGAATCCGGAGCAGGCTCCAGGCTCTGAGCTGTCAGCACAGAGCCCAGTGCGGGGCTCGAACTCACGAACTACGAGCTCATGACCTGAGCCGAAGGTGGACGCTTAAAACCGACTGAGCGAGCCAGGTGCCCCGAGATAATGTATTTCTTGGGGTATGTACGTGGCCCCCAGGAAGCGTGAGATTTGGGATAGCGGTTGCTTCGGGCCAGGGAGGCAGGGGGATCGAACGGAGGAAGAGAGCAGAGGCCCTCAGCAGCGGCGCATTGTTGGTGTTAGCGATCATGTGGGGATCATGGGCGCTTCTGACATTAAATGACTGTCTAAAATTAAAACCGGAGATGAGTGCGTCATGAAACGTGGACTGAATTACTAGTCATGCTCTCTGCGGTGCAAAGACTATAAAAAGGGAGGGCAGAAAACAGGTGGCCATCTCGGCAGTGAAGGGGCCACTTTCCTCCTAAAAACCCCTTCTTCACAAGCGGACAGTGGTAGCTCTTCCTCCCTCGGACCCCGGTGTCTCACAGACTCGAACACTGGAGCTGGAGAGAGAGCGTCCAGATCCCCAAAGAAGTCCGGTCCCTCCTCTCCCCGCCCCACTCGGTTCAGAGACGCCCTTACCTTGGGAATTGGAGAGTCGCCTGTGTCTTGATTCCCAACGGTCGTACTTCAACATAAGCCAAGTTCACAATATCTGTCACCTACTAATCACAGATTTTAACTCAAATATAAACTAACTTTACGCCTCTTCCCACAGAGGAGGAAAATAACATCTGCTTACGAAACGGTGTGTAGTTTCATAAAAAGTCACTGATGCATTCTCTTCTAAAACCCAAATGCCTTTTAATGATATTTTATCTACTTTTTTTATCTACTTTTAATGATATTTTATCTACTGTTAACAATTTTAAAATTGAAGCATTCGTAAGTCTTTAACTTTCCCAAATTAAAATAACTGTAAGCCCAGGGGCACCTGGGTGGCTCCGCTGGGTGAGCATCTGACTCTTGGTGTTGGCTCAGCGTCATGACCTCATGGTTCATGAGATGGAGCCCCACGTCGGGCTCTGCGCTGACAGCGTGGAGCCTGCTTGGGATTCTCTCTCCCTCTCCCTCTCTCTCTCTGCCCCTTCCCTACTCATGCTTTCTTTCTCTCTCTCAAAATAAACAAACATTAAAAAAAAAAGTTTAAAGTAACTGTAAGCCCAAGAATAAGACAGTCAGGGGTGCCTGGGTGGCTCAGTCGGTTAAGCATCTGACTTCGGCTCAGGTTATGATCTCGAGGTTCGTGAGTTTGAGCCCCGCGTTGGGCTCTGTGCTGACGGCATGGAGCCTGCTTGGGATTCTCTCCCCTTTTCTGTCCCTCCTTCACCCGCTCTCGCTCTCTCAATCTCTCTCAATAAATCAATAAACATTGAAAAAAATACGATAGTCTCTGGAAAAAAAAAATTGCTTCTCTTAGACAAAGTGAGTAAAGTAATGAGAGTGTTTCCTTCAGTTACTGAAACACCTCCATTATTTTCAAGCCAGGCCTATGATTACCCAGGATGATTAATACACTACTTGTAGGTACGTACCCCACCAAGCATGCTACATCCGAGCGCTAAAAATTTTATCCACTCGATTTTGTTTTCGCAAGGATCCAGCTGCAGCAGAGTTCTGAAGTTTTCTACTGGCAGGCACAGATTTTTCCATTTCTGCTCAAGATGTGCTAATTCCACATACTGCTTGTGGCTACACTGTATAGAAAACACAGTATGACAAAATCAGTACGTTTTTACGTCTGCAAGTATTAAGGTTTAAAAACCCGTGAAACATAATGCCGATGAATCTTTAAACTCATCCCAGGCGCACAACTGCATGCTGGGAAGAGATGAGCTCTGAATTCACAACACAGAGAGCCCGGGGAGAGCTGGGTGGGAAGGTGTGTGGGGGGATGCTCGCCCGGCAAGAGGGCGCGGCGAGCCGATATCGGCACAGTTAACTTCTCAAAAGGAGAAAGGACGGTGAGGTCAATACGGCCTCCCGTTGTGACTTAGGAAAACGGGCGCACGCACACGGGGTAGGTGATTCTCTGTGGTCTGTGTGAAATGCTTCGCAAGAAAAAATAAACTTCAACTCTTAAAAACTGAGAACAGACTGAGGGTTGATGAGGGGGTGGGAGGGAGGGGAGGGTGGGTGAGGGGCACCGAGGAGGGCACCTGTTGGGAGGAGCGCTGCGTGTTGTACGGAAACCAATGTGGCGAAAGATTTCATATTACAAAAAAAATAAACTTCAACAAACAAAATGAAAACATTTCAAATCCCACCCGCTCCATGTGTTAACAGTTAAATAAGAGAAATTTGAAAACTGAAAACAAATTCATTCCTTCTACTTTTTGAAACAATCTGTGAGAACTGGTAACTACCGCGATGTGCTAATGGTCTTGAACGTGAAATGCTTTGAGCAATTTTAGCGTGACTTTTCCCGAGCTACCCCTTTCGATGGTTATTCGTTTTTCCCTCCAGATTTCCAGAAGTCAGCGTATCTGGCACAGAAGCACGGTAAGTCAAAAAGTGTAATGGGGACAAATCACTTTAAAGATCAAGGTGATACCACTGATGTCATTTTTAGCAACACAACGCAATCATTAGGATTGCCAAGCTTGGCCGGATAACACACAATCTGGTAACTCGTTTCTCTGAAAGCAAGATGGTGGGTCGGGAGAGCACCGGCCCGGGACTCTTGCGCAAGACTGTGTGGGTAGGGCCTCGCCCATGCCCGGGGTCTCTGGACGAAGGACACCAGACGTCAAAGGGCGCTCTGCTGTTCAGATTAATGAGGCGGCAAATTATTTCTTTAGCACATACGAAACTTTTATAAACATATTTCAAGAAGAGACTTGCAGCCCCCATGTTTGGAGTTGAATGTTCAGACTTGTAGTCCAGGAGCATCTAGCGTTGTACTTTGGTATTTAAAAGAAATTATATTTCACTTTCCTACAATCTAATCACGAATAGCTATGTTGGGTTCTTTCAACTAGAGAAAGAGCACTGAATACAACGGATCCCTCCTTTGACTAAATCTTGCGGGTTTGCACGGGGAACGGAGGCCTCGCAAAGGTGTTGGGATGCGTTAACGCAGCCACGCTTTATCTCGTGGAGCCGACAGATTAACAGAGACCCCTCATACCTGCTTGTGCAAAACTTTCAGGAGTCCTTGAGTCAGGCCTGTGTCCGTTTTCTGAGTGGCCACGGGCATTTCAATTCTGTCCTTGACAGGAAGCGGATCTCCTCTTGACAAAGCTGAAAAATACCTAACAGCAACAGATGTCCCTGAAGGCTCGTCGATACACAGAAAGCACTGTAATGAATGCGGTCTCCTAAATGACCCCCAATGCCTGGAACCCCTCCAGGGGTCTTGGCTCCTCTACTCGGCTCTCCAACTTAACCCTCTCTGCGTGCCTCAGTTTCTCTGTCTGCAAAACTGATAATGGCAATCCCTGTTGTAGGGCCCCTAGGAGCACTGAGCTCAAGCCGCAGCGGCCATCAGGCCAAGGGGCGGGGGGGCTCCCGAAACACATGTTATCATCAAGCAAACACTATGAGGGGTCCTGGAATGCGGCCAAAGAAGGTCGGAGATTTGGGACGGCAGTGACCCAAGGGCAATGCCACAGTGCAGTCCTTCCACTTTGACAGCTGGCATCTGGCCCTCCCTTTGGTTGGCCTGGCTGCCTTCCAAGGGGCCTGACTTCGACCATCTCGGTTCAGCCCGACACGGTCCTGGATCAGGGAGGTCACCTGTCTGCCCCACTCCTCTAAGTCAGAGGCCACCCTCCCCCACCCTTCACGCTTTCCTGCCTGGTACCTTGTTTTAGTAATTTTTTAGGAAACTGCTTTATTAAATTTAACAATTTAGCAATAATAGCAATTAATTTAATTAATTTAGTAATTAACAGTAACAATTTAGTAGTGGTTTTAGCATTGTTTCCCCTTTCCCTGTTCCTTTCTGGGGTGGGAATATGGGTGCTTACATCGGTACCAATACTGCCTCTAGCGGGACAAGTGAGGGCATGGAACCAGTTTAGGGCAACAAGTCAGGATGAGACACACACTCGGCTTCTGTCTGGTGGGGACGGGGAGGAGGCACCAGGCGAGCCAGGGGTGGCCAGCCGCTGAAGGCAAGTCACCGGCCACTCTCATGGCTAACACAACAAAAAGAAACAATATACACAGCGAAATGAATGGCAAATCCTCCGCAAGGCCAACAGGTCATAATCGAAAAGGTCTGAATAACGAGGGGCGCCTGGGCGGCTCAATCGGTTAAGCGTCCGACTCTTGACTTCAGCTCAGGTCACGACCTTGCGTTTTGTGAGTTCGAGCCCCGCACGGGGCTCTCGTATTGGCAGTTTGGAGCCTCCTTGGGATTCTCTCTCTCTCTCTCTCTCTCTCAAAAGTAAACTTAAAAAGTAATAAAAGATATGAGTCATTAGAAACACCTCTGATTATGTAACAGAGATAGCCGTAGCTAGGTATTTGATAGGCTAACAGAAATTTTGTACCTCGTCTCCTTTTCCTCTCTCCGCCCATATTTTGTTGACCTAACACAAGGGCAGCAGTGAGAGAGACAAAGGTGGACAGGAAGAAGTAAGGTGACAGGGGCGAGGCATGGGTGTGTAGCTTTGTCATATTGTTCCTAATTAGGGTTTTCGCCTATTTGGGGGACTTTATTCCTCATCACCGATCAAGCCACTCACCCACCTCCACACAGCCTCTAAAGCAGGTGGTCCTCAACAGTTCTCCCTTCTCCTCCCCAGGAAGGCCCTGGCAGTTTCTGGAGACATTTCTGGTCGTCACAGGAGGGGGTGGATGGTGCGACTGGCCTCTAGTGGGTACAGGCCAGGATGCTGCAAAGGGCCCTGCTAGGCCCAGACACCCCCACCAGCCCCACCCTCCCCCCAGCCCCCAAGCAATTGTCCTGTCCCAAGTGTCAACGGTGCCCAGGCTGAGAAAGCCTGCGTTAGGGGCGAGCCCCGATGTGCTAATTCCCTGGAGGCCCGTGCGGCAGAAAGCAGCCTATAGCATTGAACCAATTCTTGCCCCAGTCATACCGCACGACGCACAGGCGACGTAACAAGGTACGGCCAACTAGCTGTTGGGTCAGAGCAGAGAACACAGGCTGGGGAGCCAGGCCGAGCCGCCTCTGCCACCTGAAAGCCTCGTTTGTAACGTTCGTTAACCTGAACGCCTCCTGGAGGCTTCTGCAGTTACCTTCACAGGCATCCTGATTTTCTGCTTTTCCTCCTGTCACCATCCCTTTGTCCGGATGCCATTCCTCTTCCTGGAATACCCTTGCCTTGTCTTTTAAAGTTTTTTGTTTGTTTGTTTATGTATTTTGAGAGAGAGAAAGAGACACAGCATGTGCAAGCAGGGGAGGGGCAGAGAGAGAGGGGGAGAGAGAGAGAGAGAGAGAGAGAGAGAGAGAGAATCTCAAGCAGGCTCTGCACGGTCAGCACCAGAGCCCAATGAGGGGCTCGATCTCACAAACTGTGAGATCAAGACCCAAGCCGAAATCAAGAGTTGAGCATCTGACTTCAGTTCAGGTCATGATCTCGTGGTTCATGAGTTCCAGCCCCATGCCGGGCTCTGTGCTGACAGCTCGGAGCCTGGAGCCTGCTTCTGATTCTGTGTCTCCCTCTCCCTCTGCCCCTCCCTTGATTCTCTGTCTGTCTCTCTCTCTCTCAAAAAGAAACATTAAAAGACTTTTTTAAGAGTTGGATGCTTAACCAACTGAGCCACCCAGGCTACCCTTGCCTGGCTGTAACCTCAAAGACCAATTCATCCTCTTCTGAGCAACATCTCTCCCTAACAGATTGTCTGGTGACAGCTGGGACCTGGCTGAGACCATTTCACACACACTACTTAGTGAATAATGCTTCCTTTAACTCCTCAACTCCAAAATTGTTCTCGAGAGAAAACAGTTGCATGGCACATCCAGAAAGTTCTCAGTTGAGCCTTTTAAAGTGAAGCTTAAATTAAAATAATTTAATGTTCCAAGAAAACAGTGACTCAATCTTGGAATGTTCTGTCCAGTACAAATAAACTCTTACATGTCCTACTTTCATTGATGCTTTAATGACGGTTAAAACCAGGGCCATAATTTTTTTTCTTTGGGGGTAAGAACCCAGAGAGAATCTATCAGAAGCAACCGACAGAAGTGTTTGTCACAAGGCAAAGCACTGGATTGATAAGCAGCCTTGTGTGGTAGGTTCTGTAAGAGCCTCAAAGATATCCAGGTCCTAATCCTGGAGCCTGCAGATCTCATTTTGTGTGGTAACAGGGACTTTTGTAGATGTGAGTGAGGATTCTGAGATGGGAAAACTGAATTATCTTGAGGGGTCCTAAATGCAATCACAAGTGTCCTTGGGAGAGGGAGGCACAGGGAGAGACTTGGAGATGCCACACTTCTGGCTTTAAAGACGAAGGGGCCATGAGCCATAGAACACAAGGAAGGCAGTTCCAGAAGCTGGAAAAGGCAAGGCAAGGGACTGGATTCTCCCTAGAGCCTCCGGACAGAAGCCGTGACAGCTTGACTACAGCCAGGCGAAACTGATTTCGGACTTGCAGCCTCCACAACTGTAAGAGAATACATGCCTATTCTCTTACATACATAATACATGTTTTAACCCATCAGCTTTTGTGGTTATTCGCTAGAGTAGGCCACAGGGAACTAGGTCACCTTGGTTTTACAGGTGAGAGAAACTGGATATGCTGGTTACTAAATAAAACGTTTACATTCATACTGGTTCTTGGGATCATAAAACTGAGTTTCTAAGTCTGTTTCCTGAAAAGGACAAAGAACTTTCCTTTCAAAACCAAATGGGTTTATTTTAATGGTTTTAAGGTCTGTTTGCAACTTTAAAATTAGGGAAATAGTATGTTTGCTGCAAGAAATATTTGCCTTCTGTGAACTAAGCTGGGCGAAGTCTAACCTTTACAGCAGCCTTGGGAAAATCACCCCAACATGACTTAGGTCGTTTGGGTTCTAATAAACTGACCCAGGTACCTAACCCTGGGAGGAACCTAGCCCTAAGATTCCTTCTTGTAAAAAAAAAAAAAAAAAAAAAAAAAAAAAAAAAAAAAAAAAATCACTTTACATATAAAATACAGGGTCTGCAGTGGTTTGGTCTTCTAAGACAATGCAGAAACTTTTTTACCCGACGCAACTGCTTTGTAAGTTTTACTCTGAGTAAGTACCACTCTCCCACGGTGGAGTTGTCATTACTTTGCAGGACAGTGAGCATTCTGCAGTAATTTCTGGGAAGGTCACCCAACCATGATGCTTCCTAGACGCTCAGGTGTAGACACCAGCTGGGGAAGGTGTCCTGGGCGTCGGACCACGCGAAGCGGCCGGCTCTCCCAGGCGCTTACCCCGCGGACCACTGCAGCACGTCGGCGGGCTGGGTGCGGATCGCAGCCTTGGTGAACTGCTTCAGGATGTCGGGCAGTTCCGGGGGAATGTGGATCTGCTGCGCGCAGAACATGGTGTCGGGAAGCGGCATCGCTCTCCGCAGACCGGGACCAGGCTGCGAAGAATCAAGGTGCGCTGCGTGTGGGGGCGTGAGCCTCGGGGCGCAGGCGCAGCTCAAGGGTCTGGCCGCCCAGCCTCCCCGGATCTGGAGCCTGGAGGGGACCTGGGGTTTGTGGCGGGGCCGGGCTCCCGGACTTGGGGGGCGGGCCAGGAGGCCGGCTTCGAGAGGTCTGGGGTGGCCGGCCGGGTCTTTCAGCCGCTCCTCCTCGGGCTCCTCGGAAAGTGAAGGCCAACTGCCCCTTCTAGTCACAGCCCGGAAGCGCCAGCGGCACCCATTGTGTCGCAGAGGTATCCAGGCAACCGGGACGCATGAGGGCCCCGCCCCCTGGCTCCGCGCAGGAGCGCACGCCTCGGGCCGAGACCGCACGGTCGCCCGCGCCGGGCGGCAGGTAATGCGCTTGCGCAGTCTGGCTCCTGCCCCCTTTCGCCACTAATTGGTTGTTTATACCGAGCCGAACGTTTCGCTTAGAAAAGGACCTTTTTGGTCGATTTCCCACTGCCAGTTGTAAGGGCGAATTCACAAAGGACTCCCCTTCCCCTTGCTCTGGCGTCGTAAACTTAAGGACGAGGTGACTCAGTCCTCGTAGGTAGGAAGCCGTTGTAATCATGGGGGCTGGTCGGTGCAGGTGGCACGAGCTCCCCCCTCCCCCGAAGGAATGTGGCCCTGCCTTCCTCGACTGTCGCGCTCATGCTGCACGTGCTCGTCCAAGAGGCCCCCAGCCTCGATACCATCGCATCTCCCACTCAGTCTGCTGATTTCAGTTTAAGAGCCACTTAGGAGTTTAGACAGCGGGTGATTTTCAGCTAAAAGAAGATTCTGTTTAAATTGTTTTCCTAAGGAAGGCAGAATGGTTGAGCCAATATGATTGGGTCTAGAAGGACATAAGCCATGTCTTCTGATACAGTAGCTTCGGGTCCATGGATAGAGTAATTGGCTCTATTCTGGTGAATCCTGACCAGGGCAGTGTACAAGGCGGCTACGTTTAAACCCACCCTGAATGTATGAGGCCCCCGAAGCCTGCTTTCCCCTGCTCGCCTGTAGCCCGGACAACGGAGAATTGGAATAAGTTATCTCCAGGAAGAGTCAGGCAGCCCTTCCTCCTGCCCTAGAGGCATCACCCCCACCCATGACCCCTCTACCTGGGCACACACATTTCCAAATTAACAGCATTAGCAAAAACTTAAAACAGTCAATATTTAATGTTGATAGAATATGGGAAAACAAGGAATTTCATATGCTGGTGAGAGAAGAATGTCAATTAGTACCTTTGGGGGCCACTTGGCACTATATTTTGATGACTTACCAATCTTTTACCGATTGATCCTACAGAAATACTAGCCTGAGTATATAAATTAGTATGGACAAATGTGTTTATTATAGCATATAATAAAATGGGTTAACTAATGGTCTTTCAGAAAACTGAAATCATAATCTTATCCACACAACAGAATACAATACAGCCAGAATTATTAAATGAGGTAGCTACTTAAGTGTTGATATAAAAAGATGGTCATGAAATATAAAGCAGAAAAAAAAAAAGCACCCCATTGAGCAGAGTCTGTGGGAGCACACTACCTATATTGTGATAAAAGGAGTCTGTGAATGTATGTTGACCCACACCACATTCTGGAAACAAACACTAAACTACTAATAGTGGTAATTACCTCTGGAGAACGGCACAGGTTTTCAGTTTTTATTTTAATCCTAGACACGTTATTTTTATGCTGTTTCATCCATTTATTTACTCGAGTATTTATTGAATATGGAATATGTCCCAAGAACCGTTCTGAAATACAATAGTAATCTCCAAATAGTTACCAAAAAAAAAAAAAAATCTCCGAAGCTTACATTCAAATGGGGGGAAACATGCTAATGTAAACAATACAGGAAAACCATATAGTATGTTAATACATATGAGAGACAGAACACAGCAGTAGAGGGGTCGGGGAAAGCCCCAGGAGCTGCAATTTTAGATAAGCCTAAGAATGACACTTCAGTGAAGAAAGGAAGAACTTGGGGAGAGCCTAGAGGAAGAACAGTAAGGCACAGCAAGCAGCAAGTGCAAAGGCCCAGAGGTTTGATCTGTTCTGGAAGCAAGGAGGCTGCCTGGAGCACAGTGAGCACAGGGGGCCTCAAAGCGACTGTGGACTTGGGACTCTGTGATGGTTAGCTACCTGGGTAAAGGACTGATGTGATCTTAGATCTCAATATGATCACTCCGGATCCAGTGTTGAAAGTCAATGGAAGAAAGAAAAGAGAGCATGGGCAGAGGCCAGGAGCTCCAGAGAAACTGCAGTGACCCAGGCAGGAGGAAGATGATGGTGCTTTGCACCAGGATGGTAGCAGTGGGGGTGCTGCGACGTAGCCAGAATCCAATTTATTTTGAAGTTAAGACTTGCTGCCCAATTGTATGTGAAGCGTGGAAAAACAAGTGTCAAAGGTATTACCAACATTTTTTATTTAGCAACCTGAATCCGTCCAGGTGCTTACCAACTGAAAGGGGAAGTTTGAGAAAATAAATCTGGGGTAGGGGAATCACGAGTTGTGTTTTGGACCTACTAAGTTCGAGATGTCCGGAGAGTCCACATAGGCAGCCGCACGGATGTGTCTGGAGTTCCAGGAAGGAAGATGGAATGAGTAAATAAATATATATGTGAGTGACCAGCATCCAGACGGCCTTTAAAACTATGAGAGTAAGTGAGATCACCATGTCAATAGGTGCAGGTAGAACAGAGGTCCCAGACTGAGCTGAAAGGCAAGACAGGGTCAGTGAAGGAGTTTATAAAGCAGAGTCCACAGACAAGTAGGAGGAAGATGAGGGGAGTGCTGTGTCCTGAGAGCCAAGGGAAATGGTTTCACTGGAGAGAGGGACCAGCTATTTCCGGTGAGACCCGAACATTAACCACCGAAGTTAGGGGTGGCCATTGGTGGCCTTTCACGAGAGCAATTCCGGCGGAAGAGTGGAGCATAGCTGATTGTAGTAGGGTTGGAAAAGGAGAGGAAAAATTCGAAAGTGGGAGTACGATAACTGAAGGGCTTTACTGAAAAGGAAAGCAAAATAGAGCAGATGAAGGAGGTGAAGATTTTTCGTATGCAAGAAACAACGGAAACGTCTGGATGATGGGAAGGAACCACAACAGTTACCATGAGGGAGAGGGAGATCTGCAGCAGCGCCTTGAGCGGGTGAGAGTCCTGTCCATCCAGTGAGGCCGTGCAAGGCGGGCAGGGCTCAGGGAGTGATTGCTCATGAGCCCGGGAGCGCATTTCACTCTGCGTACAGGGCAGGCACGCCGGAGGGGACGTGCATGGCCTGCATGGCCCACGGGGCATCTGGGCACAGGTGCAAGTAAGAGGGTAAATGTGATGGTGTGAACTCGTGAAGACTTGTTCCGATTGCTTCGGTCTTCTCGGTGAAATAGAAAAGTCATCAGCCAAAAGTCAGAAAGGAGAAGCGGGCACTTTGTAGAAAGATAAGGTATGAAATGATTAGAGAGCATATATGAACATGGTATTTATTTTTGAAATCAAGATGTAATTAACATGCAAATTGCACAAGTTGAAAATGTGCAATTCTTTGACATATGTATACATGTCAAACCACATCAAGATAACGGACACATCATCACCCCCATTTCCTTATGCCCCTTTGAAATCTCTCCATGTCCCTCCCCACCAACCCCCACTCATGTGCTTTCTATTGATTTCTGTAGGTTACTCTGCATTTTCCAGAAGTTTTGATAAACGAAAGCATACATTTTTGGTCTGCTTTCAATCAGCATTGGGACTTGTCCATGTTGCGTATATCAAGTTAATTGCCTTTTATTGGAACAGTATTTCATTGTATGGATAATCATTTATCTCTTTCCCTGTTGTTGGCCATGTGCATTTTTTCCACCTTTGGGCTATTACAAATAAAGCTACCATAAACGTTCATGTCTGAGTCATCATAGGGACTTACTTTTCCCTCAGTCAGTAACTGGGGGTGGTGAGTACTTACTATAACCTTTTAAGCACTGCCCATTATTTAATTAAAACAATTTTATTTTATTTTATTTTTTTTTTTTTATGTTTGAGAGAGAGAAAGAGAGTGTGTGAGCAGGGGAGGGACAGAGAGACACAGAATATGAAGCAGGCTCCAGGCTCCGAGCTGTCAGCACAGAGCCTGACTGGAGGGGGCAGGGGGTGCCTGGGACCCACAAACCGTGAGATCACGACTTGAGCTGAAGTCAGACGCCTAACCGACTGAGCCACCCAGGCGCCCCCCAACTGTTCTAAAGTAATTAGCTCACCCCTTTACTCTCCTTCCAGCACAGCGTGAGCATTCCTCACATTCTCACCGACACGTGGTATGGTATTTTTAGTCATTCTGATATGTGGTGGTAACTCACAGGTTTTAATTTCTATTTTCCTAATGGCTTTTACATTGACCAGCTTCTCATGTGCTTATTTGCTATCTGTATGTCCTCTTTAGTGAAGTGTGCTTAAGTATTTTGCCCATTTTAAAAATGGGCAAATGGATCTTCTCAAACTACTGAGTTTTGAGACTTTATTCTGAATGCATGTCTATTATCAGAAATGTTCTGCAAATATTCCCTGCCACTCCATGGCTTTTGTTCTCTGAATGACATATATCAGAGAGTGGACATTTTCAATTTTGATAATGTCCAATTTATCAAAATTTTTTTCTAAGGATTGTGCTTCTGGGCTGTATCCAATCTAAATCTTTGCCTTACCCGAGGCTGAACATTTCTCCCTGTTTTTTCCCAGAAGTTATATAGTTTGAGCTTTCATGTTTAGGAATATAATAATTTTAATTTTTGCATATGTTGAGATAAGGATCAATTTTTAACTTTGCATCTGGATGGCCAATTGTTCCAGCACCATTTGTTTGACTTTCGCACCTTGTCAAAACTCACCTGTCCCTACGCATGTGGGTCTATTTCTGGACTTTCTGTTCTGCTCCATCAGTCCAGTGGGTTTGTGTAACTGGCAGGAGGGACGGATGCAACTGAGCCAAGAAAAAAGGAGTTATTGAGGGGGTTGCTGACACAAAGCTTCTTGTCCTAAAAAAGCTACTGAACAAATGTGGAAAAGCAGAAAGACACTGCACTGTTGCATATGTGCAAAAAGAGAAGTTTCAAGAGGAAGATTAAGCACGTACAGGGGTGCAGAAGGGACTGCCTCCACCCAGGTCACGGCGGCTGTCGGCCCATTCCAGCACAGTGTGGGGCTGTGGGAGGCAGACTGCGGTGGGGGGGGGGGGGGGGACGAGTCTATGCGTACAGGCGGCCCCTCCTCTGTATTCCTCAGGGCACTGTATCCCTGTTAGAACCCTCTGCTCATTTTTCTGGCCTTTTCCACTCTAACTGGGCTACTTGAAGGCAGACACCATACCTCCATTCAACTACAGTACTCAGTACAGGGCAGGGCAACAAAATAGAACCAAACCGAAACATTGTGGGAGGGAGGAGAGGAGAGTGTTACCTCCTCAGACCCTTAATCCACTTGTGACAGCAGTTTCGTTTCCAACAAGAGTGGCTGTGAACTGTGGGGTGTGAGGGGGAATGGCCACTTTCTGAGATTCACCATGCGGTCCCCTTTGCTGTAAAACCTCACAGATGCCCTGTGGTTCAGACAACATTTTGCCTACCACCACTGCATTTAAAATAAATAACACGTGGAGGGCGCCTGGGTGGTTCAGTCACTTAGGCGTCTGACTTGATTTCGGCTCAGGTCATGATCTTACGGTTCATGAGACTGAGCCCTGCCTCAGGCTCTGGTGCTGAGCCTGCTTGGGATTCTCTCTCTCCCTCTCTGCCCCTCCCCCGCTCTCTCACACACCCTCTCTCTCAAAATACATAAACATTGAAAAAGTGTTTCTTAAATGCACTTGATTAAAAAGAAATCAAGTTTTGAACCTCAAAACAAAAGGATCTCTTCACATGGGGGCACTCAGGAGGAAAAAAGCTTCATGCAATTCTTTCCTTTTTCTCTGAGATTTACAGGCAGCTACATAAAATGGCTTTGATTGGTTTTACTCTATTCCAAGTATCCACTTAAAGAGAAAACCTGCTGAGGCTCTGGCATGTGGATCTTGCCGAAGCGGGAGGCAGTTTGCCCGCAAGACGAGGGCCTTTACTGTTCCCCATGAAGATGGTCTAGCAATACAGTCAGGGGATGAGGGGAGAGGGATGTGTTCTCTGCAACTATACTTCTAAATTTATGCTGAAAACAGAATGGAGGAACTATAATCATATATTAATTTTCTTATGTAATTATTATATTAAAAAAATGCCTAGGGAGCATGGGTGGCTCAGCTGGTTAAGCATTCGACTTTGGCTCAGGTCATGATCTCACAGTTCGTGAGTTTGAGCCTCCCATCAGGCTCTGTGCTGACAGCTCGGAGCCTGGAGCCTGCTTCGGATTCTGTGTCCTCCTCTCTCTCTCTGTCCCGCCCCCACTTGCACTCGGTCTCCCTCTCAAAAATAAACATTAAAAAAAATTTTTAATAACCTAGATTATCTACCTATGCTGATTAATAATGCACATTTCTGTAATTCTGAAGTAATTTTACAACAAAGCAAAAACAAACCAAAAAAACTAGGCTACAGCTAACATTCGCTTTATTCAATTTTGTTCTCTTGACTTAGAAGGCAACAACCAACCACATAAAAAAGGGAGCATTTTAGAATATATATACATAAAATTGGTCTGGGTGTCTAAGGTGTTCGCTTCAATAGAAAATGGACGTCCTAAATAACTAAGTGCTCTACGTACCATCTACAAGTCAGTTCCAGGCCTTACAGTCATTACATTTCCAGTTAAGGTATTGTATATTACTCTGCTGACACAAAACGAGGCACTCATACAGAATCATTGGGAATGAAATTGGGTATATACTGTCTTACACCTTTAATACTGTATTAGTAACAAGCATACTGTTGGAGATTACGTGAAAGAAACCCTTTCTCATGATGGCTGCTTTTAAAAAATGACACAGGGCAGTAACAGGGTGAAGAGAAAATATGTGCCCGAGGGACAAATGAGATATAAGACAGCCCAACCAAGGGAGTTACAATCTCCACACACAAGGTTTTTGTTAATACTTTAGTGGCACGACATTTTGTCTTTTCTTGATGGCAACCGAGTAGGTAACATTCTAAAGGAGTATTTTGAACATAATCACTTTAAAATTTTACAAGAAGTAGAGATCTTAAAATAGTCCTGAAAAGTGAGAATGAGTAGCTAACTTGCGAAGTTGACAAAACTGCCAGTGTTCTTAGACCGGCACTACATTCTCGTGTGCGTGTGTGTGTGTGTCGGGGGGTAAACACAATACAGTGGAGAAATGTCCAGTGCTTCTTCGTTTTAAAAAGTCATGAATTCAACCTAAATTCAAGAATTACACTTTAATAATAGCATTTGCCAATACAGAAATGACATCTCTAAGACCAAATCATTTAAGAAAAAGTTATTCTCTGTTACTTGAATAAGGGAAAGAAAAAACACAAGGATCCACAGTAATAACAGCTATATTAAATGTTGAAATAAAAATTACTTTTTGTTTACATCTGGAATTGAGATGTCCAATTTCCACGGTTTCTCCAGAGAACTAACAGGAAAAAATCACCTAAAAACATGGAACTTTTTTAAGGCTAGCTATACATAAACCTCACATTGGTATTTTCCTGTTTTCATCTCAACTATTAGCTTCAACAGTTTAAAACTCAAACATAATTTGCTAATAATGACAAATGCACACCTCATAATATGACCATTTGATAACTGGTCATGTGAAACTTACTCCCAAATGCTGATTTGTCTTCCATTTATAAACAATTAAAAATAAAGCAAAATGGTCTTCTTTTGTAATTAATTTCCTTGAAGACAGTTTTAGCCCAATGTAAAATGAAGCAAAACTACACTTTTTTTTTTTTTTTTAATTCTACATGAAGGGCAGCAATACTAGAACTTTCTGAACCAGAGGTTTCAAATGTTCATGAGACTACTGATTAATAATAAAATTCTGGTGCTGCCCATGTAAATGTTATGTCAGCGAACGCTTTCCTTATGAAAGTTTTCATCTTATTAAAAACAGGACAGAGCACAACTGAAAACCAAGAGAAAATCCTTAGATACAACAAGATAAAGTATCTGCCGGTGAAATGGAGGGCAAGATTCTCACCATTTGTATATGTTCATATATATGTATGTTTTTCTTTTGTTTTTTTTTTTTTTACAAAATATCTGATAAGATTCATTTAAAATTTTGTAGAATAACAATTTTTAATTTTTTGTGGTATCTGCCTAGCTCTCTTTCCGATAAAATGGATAAATGTGTTCAATGATTTTATATCAAGATCTATAAATTCTCTGAAAATTTTAAAAAGAAAGCTAAATTAATATAATCAAGTTCTATGCCCAATTGATAATATTTTTCTCCCAAAGAGAACAATTTATATAGACACATACCACGATAGGTGGCAGTACATTTTAAAATGCTCCTAATTTTTTAAAGTAGGATTCCATTTCCACATAAACGCAGGGCTAGCAAAGACCTTATTTCAAATACAAGGGAAAGGACTGCTACAAAGTGCCAGCGGGTGTTCACACTGAACCCCATGTCAAGCTTTTTTTTTTTTTTTTTGATACTGATGTTTTACGCTATATTTTAAGGTAAAGTAATTACCCCCTCAGGAAAAACTGTTGAAATGTAAAACAACCAGACTATGTCTGCTTTTGTGGTAGCTTACGTTTGGCTGACTTTCATATTTAAAGAATCTTCAGATTTAAGTGTACAGATTTTAATACTATATGGAAACTCTTTAAGAGTTCCTGAAGACCTCTGCTGCCCATTTTCTCTGACAACATTCAAAACACAAACACCACGCTTACAATATACCATTACCATTAAATACTGGGATCGTGTGCCCAACTGTTGTATTGCTCTAAATACTTCATTCTTGAAGCTTTGGTTCTCAGGGAAAACCAGATCTGTAAGTGTTCAGTATTCTGAGATTTTACAGCACATTTCCAATGAAACACCTTCTTCACTCCCATGTTAAAAAGGCCAGCTCGAGCCAGCTTCCTTCAGGACGAGTAAAATCAAACTGGTTTCATTTGTAGTTTTCTTCTGTAAACAAAAAGCTCTGGAAACTTTGGGATTTACTCATGGAAAACTAGGAGAAACGGACTCCCTAATCCTGACCCAACGGGGTGCCCCAAACAGCAGGACCAGGTGTTCTAGGCTGCCTTCCCTGGTGCTGCCGATCTAAGACCACAAACGACGTGTGCATTTAGCTAACACCTCAGTGTGTCCTAATTCCAGTATGATGCGGTACTGTTGTTGGCAGTATTCTAGAAGACTTGCGATCCGGCATGACTTTTGGCTACTGCTGCCAAAGAGAAAAAAACGACAGCTGTGTGTGGAAAAGGGGGGCTGGAGAGAACTAAGGAAAACGTTCCTGTGGACTTTTTTTTTTCTCTAAGTATAGACATGCCCCGAACAAGCACAAAAGCCCAACCCCTAATGCTGATCACTAGGAATATTAAATTATCAAAATTAAAAATAATTTCCTCACCTAGCACAAGATACTATATAATATTATAAACACAGACACATGAAAAAAAATCAGGCAGTAGAAAATGTACAACAGCTTTGGTGTTATACAAAATAACTTCCAAAAACGATCGACAGTGAAGCACAAAGTCCATGTTCTCTTACCACAGACACTCCACTGCTGATTTCTACTTGTTTCCTTTCAAGTTCTTGGTAAGGTCTGAACAGCCAAGAAAGACAGAATGCACAGTTTACTTAATAAGAACTGCTAGGAACACCGGGATACCGCGCTCCAAAGGACGTCGTGAAAAAGTTTTGCCTCTGCACTATGGCTCTGTGGCACATTTCCTGTCAAGATCACAGCAGGTCCAAAATAAAGTGACAACTAGATTTAATAAATTAATATACATTTTGTTTAAAGATGTACAATGCACATTCTGTTTAATGCACGGTTTTAGGGTATCCAGGAACTTCTATTTACACATGTACAGACCTCAGACAGCAACGATGGTGGAAGATGCAGGAAGGGCGGCAGGGCCCTGCACGCTGCTTCTCCGAATGCTGAGAACACAAGTCAAATACAGTGAACTTAAAAACAATGCTGAGAGATCACTGGGAAAAATCTCCCAGAGAGAAGTCCACAAAAAAGGACACGTAAAGGCAAGGGGAAGGTCAAGGTAGTTGAGACAACCACTTTATTCTTGGGACGACTGTGCAGGTGGTGGAGATGTGCCTTGTTTGCCAGATTTCCGTTCGTAATTGACGAGGCGTTGGCCCACAAGGTATCTAGGTTGTAAAAACAGGGTGGTTACTCTCTTATACGATCCCACATATTAAAATATTCTTCCTAAGAGCAGCCAGTGATACATTTTTTGAATGCAAATCCGATCACTCCCACTTAAAACCCTTCAATGGTCTGAAGGGGAGCGTAGAACGAACACTGGCAACAGGCACATAAGCAGGCAGCTCACGGCGAGGCGAGAGCAGCAAACGTCGGAAGGCCTCGGATCCCAGGCAATGGCGTGTGTCCTCTGGCCCGAAGGCTGGGGCTCTCGTGCACACGCAGACACCGGGGGGGTAAGACACAGTCAACTGACTCAGGGCATTTATCTGTTGGGAATATTTTCTAAAACAGCTCAGAAGACAGATCTGAAGAAACAGAAAGCTAGGTAGAGAGGAAAGTGGATCAGAATAGCTCTAGTTCTAGAGAAAAGGAGAAACCCAAGGGCAAGAGTCTCAATGAGGTCAGAGGGGAGAAGGCAGAGAAGTGAGCATGTGCAAGGGACAGAAGGAAGGAGGTCACGTTACACGTCCCTAAGTCACGTGCCGCGATGATACGGAGGTCAGGGCAAAGGGTGCAGGGCTACAGCACCAGACACAGAAGTGACCACGGCTGGCGTGACCAGACACCACATCCCCAGGACAACAGCAGCGGTTGTGGAGAAGCAGGGGGGCCTCCTGACCCTGGTGCCCGGGCTGCAGGCTGAGCCTCGGAGGACAGTGGATGAGAGCCGACTGTGGCCATGAGCGGCAGGAGGCTGGGGTACACGGTGCCCATGTGAAGTCAGCGCTGCAGACCCACGAGTGGCCACCCGGTCCTCAGCCACCTGTGCGAGCACGGGACAGCAAAGCCGGCACGCGACAGGCTGGCCCGGGAGCTGGGTCTCTGAGACCCAATTTACTTACTCGCCAATAAAACGAGGACAGCAGTACCGTGCCCCGTGACTGCTGTAAGAAATAAGAAGCACACAAAAGCCACGGCAACAAAGGCCTGGCATGTGCTGGACTCAGTGTAGTGACTTTCACTTTTCACCATTACTTTTGCTTCTCTGACTTTCACCACTTTTCCACCAACACACACCAGCCTCATGCGAAATTGTGGCAGTTTCTGCCGAGTAGTTTCACGTCACTTTTTAAAGCATTTCACTAACCCTATTGCTTCTTCATCCATGATCCCACGGTATAATCCTCGTTCTTCTTCTCTCACCAATCCTTTTCCTGATGTTAACTACTCCTTTCCCTCACAGTTAGTTCCCCCACCAGTGTATTTTTAACTGTGACGGCTTATCAATGTTTTAAACAATGACAACTGGATGCTAATGTATCCTGATGCTAATGTCAGGCACTGCCTGACACACCCATAATCACAAGATACACCAAGTTATGCCAAAAACGGGGTTGACGTTATGGCAATGAAAAAGCAATAAAAGCAGAGACAACAGTGATTTTAATTCATTTGCCCAGGACCAAAAAGGAACTCAGTGCAGAGAAAGGAGACTCTGAGCCCACCGCCCACTCTCCCTAATGACCGAGCACCCTCTCGTGCCCACAGCCCGCCCCGCACACCCCACGAGCAGAGCCTGCTCCCTTTCCGATGCTGCTGGACCGGCGGAAACCACGGCACCCGAGGTGCGGCCTCAAGGGAGCCTGCCCTTCACAGTTTGCTATGCGAAGAACGAACGTGGGAGAAGAGCGTACACTGGGCTGCAGCAAAAGAGCAGAAAATAATGAGTAAGACATGCTCCAAGGTAGGCAGGAGAGACCGCTGGGGCAGACGAGCAGGGTGGGGGACAAGGGTGAGGAAGAAAGCAAAAAGCCGAGGCCATGTCTCGTCTGCACTGTCTGCAGAATGTACTCGTCAGCCTAAACGACTGAAGTGAGAAAAATGGGACATTCACCATTGAAATCCCCTCTCTGTTCTTTCCCGGTAGACAGAACTTGACAGACTGCCCAAGTATACTTGGGTTTTTTGTCAGTGAATGCTTTGGAAAAGCCTTGAACACCCTAAATTTCATCTTTTTTTTTTATTCGCTTAAATTCAAGTGAGTTAACATACAACGTAGTACTGGTTTCCAGACTAGAGCCCAGTGAGTCATCACTTACATATAACACTCAGTGCCCATCACAACAAGCACCCTCCTTCACGCCCATCACCCATTGACTCATCCCATACCTCCCCTCCCCTCCAGCAACCGTCAGTTTGTTCTCTGTATTTAAGAGTCTCTTATGTTTTGTCTCCATCCCTGTTTTTATCTTATTTTTCCTTCCCTTCCCCTATGTTCGTCTGTTTGGTTTCTTAAATTCCATATATGAGTGAAATCATAGGATAATTGTCTTTCTCTGCCTGACTTATTTCGCTTTGCAGAATACACTCTATGTGTTGTTGCAAATGGCAAGACTTTCTTTTTGATGGCTAATATTCCACTGTGTATATGTATGTGTGTATAGACAGACAGACAGACAGACAGACACACACACACACACACACACACACACACACACACACTCTCTCTTTACCCATTCATCGATCGATGGACATCCGGGCTCTGTCCATAATTTGGTGCTGCTATAAACATTGGGGTGCATGCGCCTCTCTGAATTAGCATTTCTGTATCCTTTGGATAAATACCTACTAGTGCAACTGCTAGGTTGTAGGGTAGTTCTATTTTTAATTTTTGGAGGAACCGCCACACTGTTTTCCAGAGTGGCTGCACCAGTTTGCATTCCCACCAACAACGGTGCAAAAGTGTTCCCCCTTATCCACATCCTTGCCAACACCTGTTTGTTTCCTGAGTTGTTAATTGTAGCCACTTCAACAGGTGTGAGGAGGTATCTCATGTCTAAACGAGAGTGTTGTTAACAATGAAACAAGACAACACGTGTAAACTGGGACTCTTCCTGGCAAACCAGGATGGAGTTATATTATAAACTCACTCTCTCTGCCAGCCACCATTTGGCTTTGTTAGGACATGGAAGGTCAGACGGCCGTTATCCCCAGAACGTGTTTTCCTTGGCTGTCCTCAATCTCTCACGGAGCAGAGGTCACAGTTTCCCTCAAACAGAGGCCCTACAGTACTTCTGTAGGAACCTTACAGCCTCTCTTGGCAATGGTCAGAGTGACCCAGTGGCCCCTGGTTGCAGGTAGAGCTTAGGTGGGCCAAGTCCTCATACAGGCTTATTTTTACCTAAAACTATTTAATGTACTGTCAGACCAAAACATTAGGAAACAGACTAAAAACTATTTAGAATGGGCATTAAAGCCTTCCTCCCTTTACTTGCTTCTCCCAGTCTTGTTCATCTCCAAAAGTGACAGCTCCCTATCCCCAGTGGAATCCTTGATAACACTGTCTTTTACATCTTACATCCAATCTGTTAGCAAATCCTTAATTCTACCTCAAAACAGAATCTGAGCACTCTTCTCAACTATGACTTATCACATTAGAAACAAAAATTAAGAGAGACATCTTAAAAACAGATAAACGGAAATCTAGACTTACTTGTCATTTTTAATATGTTCATAAAGGCGCTTAAACTGGCGGACCTGGAAGGACAAGATCCCCATCAATACCACAACCATCAGTAAAAACGGATAAATTCGCCGATGGACCAAGTTTTGCATTTCTGCAGTAACACCTGTAAAACAAAGAAAGGGCAAACTAAGTGTATATGGAATGACCGTGAAATAAAAACATGTCCTTCCCCTGGGAGGCAGGGCTGGGAGGTGCTTAACTGAAGCTGACGCTTGCCACGTGAAATGCTTTAAATAAAGGCCATGCTGGGGCGCCTGGGTGGCTCAGTCGGTTAAGCGGCCGACTTCGGCTCAGGTCATGATCTCGCGGTCCGTGAGCTCGAGCCCCGCGTCAAGCTGTGCTGACCGCTCAGAGCCTGGACCCTGTTTCAGATTCTGTGTCTCCCTCTCTCTCTCTGACCCTCCCCTGTTCATGCTCTGTCTCTCTCTGTCTCAAAAATAAATAAACGTTAAAAAAAATTTAAAAAAATAAATAAATAAATAAAATAAAGGCCATGCTGGAACCATCAAGAGGATGTTCACCAGACAGGAACAATGAGACTTATTCTTCTGAAAGGTCATTGTGGCCACAGTGTGGAGAGTGAATTAGTGGCGGTGGCTTCAAATTAGGGAAACCAGACAGGAGGCCAATGAGGTTAAGGTAAGAGCCACAGGGAAAGGTGCCTGGTTAGAGAATGGCTTCTGGAGGCTGGGGCAGTGGGACTTGGGGACCATGTGACTAGGAAGGTGACACAGATGACCTACAAGGTTTCTGACCCATGCAAATTCTGGATGGTAACACTAAGCACTAAGAGACGGAATTCAGTAGAAAAAAAAGATTTGGAGGGGAAACTTTGTGCTTCTAATTTTGAAAATATGCTGGGTTTAAGGTCCTGTGAGGACCTGTGAGCACGTAATTGACAAGCTAATATCTAGCTGTGGGGCGTCTGGGTGGCTCTGTTGGTTAAGCATCCGACTCTTGATTTCAGCTGAGGTTATGACCTCACAGTTCATGGGCTCAAGCCCTGCGCTGGGCTCTGTGCTGACAGTGCACAGCCTGCTTGGGATCCTCTCTCTCTCTCTCTCTCTTTGCCCCTCCCTTGCTAGTGTGCATGTGCGTGCTCTCCCTCTGTCTCTCTCAAAATAAACTTAAAAAAATAATATCTAGTTACTAATATAACAACACTTCACCTTGATTTTACAAGTATGGGATCACAGCACTTCTAATCAGGAGAAGACAACCTGAAGGAAAGCTGTACCTATTTTGAGGACAGCGTAAATGTCAATACTTCCTCACTTGCCTAGAGAAAAAACTGTATCAAGGAAGTTTATGATTCCCCAAATCTTGCCCTAAGTAGTCAAATCGAAGAAAAAGAGTCTTGCGAAATCACTGTTTTAGCTGGATTTATATTCACAAATTAATCATCTGGAGCCATACAGCCTATGGCACTGCAAGTGCCGAGAAAGTAGTGATGTTAACAGGGGCCGTCTCCAGCTCCCTGGCCAGCATTACCCACCTAGTAAAGGAACGACGCCAGACGCGATGACGTAAGGTACGCACAGGGAAAGCAAGAGCACAGAGATCACTGGTGCTGCCAGTTTACGAATGATATAGTGAAGGTCGATGTTCCGGATGCCATTTGCATAAACCTGAAACATGAGGGAGAAAATTAGAAAAAGGGAGACAAGACAAATTCCCCCAAGTTGACAGAGCAATCTCTACTGAATCCAAGCCACAGGGAGTTGAATCCATTGGCGATTTTTTCCGAAGTCAAGACAAATTCTGAACACAAATGTTAAGTACGGTGCCCACAAGTCGTTACAGAAATGCATTTATTTCCTTACACATTGAGGTTAACCCTGCAAAGGGATGAAACAATAAAACACTAGTCTAGAATCCTAACTATACTAGCCCTGCACTATACAATACTGGATACACCCAATAATATGAGGTGAAGACCACATCATAACCCCAAACAACTACTCACATATGTGTGTAAGAATGATCTGTGTTATTAATCAAGATTACGTTCGTTTTATCTGAATATGAAAGAAAACATTATAAGCAGGGAACATGTTTCTGATAAGCTTGTATAAATCAAATTTTAACCGAAGATATTTTACGTGAAAATTTAGTATGAAAGAATTCTATGGTGAATTTTTTTTTTTTATGTCAAGAATTTCTCCAGTATTTTCATTATCTTATCCAGAAAGTTCTAATGAATAGCACTTCAGAGGAAAGGATGAATAAAAGTGGGAAAACCTTGGGAATAACGGAAAATAAAGATGGTGAGCAGAGGGGGACAGAACTGAAGACCTCTGTTCTTGCTTTCTCCCCAGCACCCCGCCTTCTCCTGGCCCGCAGCACACAGTATTGAAGCACACCTCAACCAAGGGCCACAGCGCACGGACATGCTTGACAACAGGCTCAACCCTCCAAAGGCAACCAATCCCAGATGAATCTAAACTGATGCAACAAGACATCCCAGTGTTTCTCAACCATTTTGTTCAAACTTACACACACAGTATGAAAAAAGAACGTCTCAGAGAGCAAAATATTACAAAGATCAACCATGTTTCACAATGTCCAATTGTGACGAAACCCTCTTCTCCACATTTCTTGGCAAGGGCCAGAGTCACACCTGGAGACTCCAAAGTGGATGCAAACACACGGCCACTTCCTGGCACTCCTACCCCCACAAATCTCCGGGGCCAGGATTTTTCTGGCAATTTTCTTGTGCATACTGAGCTGGGAACTACTGTCTTTATCTCCTATACATCTGTTTCCTGCAACAGAACGCCGAATCTATTTGGCGCTGACCTAAGGATAAGAGGATTGTCCACAAGTACGTTTTCTAGTCAACTAAAATTTAAAGAAATAAGTACCAAAATCTGTTATGTTGGCTATTTTAGATAGAAATCTTCCTAAAGCGAATTCTCATACTTCCCAGCCTTAATACCAGAGTACAGAGGCACAATGTATTTTTTTCAAGGTTATCACCATAATGATCAAGTTATCGGACAGTTCCATAATACGATAATAATAACCTACAAGCTATGTAGTAAAATATTCCCTAACAGTTCTGCTTTTTTTTTCATTAAGATTGTTTTTATTTTGTATTTTAATTATTTTTTAAGGCTCTGGGATATGTTTTTAAGTCTTTTTTTTTTTTTTTTAAGTTTATTTATATGGGGGGGGAGAGAGAGTGAGCCCAACAGTGCACAGGGGCATGTGCAAGCGGGGGAAGGGCAGGAAGAAACGGAGAGACAGAGAATCCCAAGCAGGCTCTGAGCTGTCAGCACAGAGCCCCATGTAAGGCTCGACCCCACGAACTGTGAGGTCATGACCTGAGCTGAAAGATGCGTCATCAACTGAGCCACCCAGGCGCCCCAACGTTTGTATTTTAATTCCAGTTAACATATAGTGTTATATTAGTTTCAAGTATACAGTTATCAGCTTTACTTTTTAAATTATTTTTTCCCCTGCCCTTGATTTACTATCTTGAACAGTAACCTCTTTATTCGACTACAGATTTAGAAAACTGAGTACCAAGCGTACATCAGAACTTCCCTGAAACAAACCACATGTACTAATTTTTGCCTTTACTTCGGAGCTTTAGGTACTGTAAGCCACTGGTTAAACTTCAGATAAGGGAAATCTCGGGATGCTGGGTGGCTCAGTTGGTTAAGTGTCCAACTCTTGATTTTGGCTCAGGTCATGATCTCAGTTTGTGAGATCGAGTTCTGCATGGGGCTGACAGCACAGAACCTGCTTGAGACTCACTCTCTCTCCTCTCTCTGCCCTTCCCACGCACTGGCGTGTATGTGCTCTATCTCTCTCCTTCAAAATAAATACAAAAACATTTTTTAAAAAAAGGAGAAAGTCTTAAGACTGGTTGATGAAAATTCATGGTGATAAAACAGCAAACTGTCTTCTTAGAAAAAAAAAAAGTTACATATACTTATTAGAGAAAATGCAGAAAACTCAAAGGTGGAAAATGAAACTTAAGCACCCCGGCAGCCAAGCACCACCCCTCCCCACCTAGTCTCTCCTGAAAGCGAACTCTGCTCACCTGCTCAATTACTGTCTTTAACCACCACTGAGGGCCCATCAGGGTTATAGCTGCGATGATTTTGGCATGAAGGACTCCAAGTGCCCAGTCCTAGGAAATAAAAACCATTTAAAAGGTGTTTGTTTTCAGCAATAAACCCAGCAGACAGGCTGTACATTTTCTTGAATATTTCATTTCAAAACAGAAGTCCTACAGGATTAGTAACAATTTTACAGAAGATGAACATACACTAGAAAAATCCAGGGAAATTTCCCCCTAAGAGCTCAAGTTCAGTCTTTCTAATGAAACTCATTCTATTATCTTTTAGAAACCTACATTATTTCCCCAGGAGAATGAGGAAACGTGTCAACATTAATGGGGATCTCAAAAGCAAGTGAAACAGTGCCATGATTTTATTTCATCAACCGTCTTAAGCTGCTGTGTTGCCTTCAGCTGAGCTAACACTACATCAAAACAAGCCTGTGGAGCCATGTTTGGCCTGAAGAAACCACCCCGAAGGCTCAGAGAGTTTCCAGCTCTAGTACTGCTGAACTGTTATTAGAGCCTCTACCGCCCATGCCAGCTCTCCACCAGGCCGCCAGAAATATCACCACCCCCATCACAAGTCAGATCACATAAGGACAGTCTCCTGCTTACAACTCGGAAGTCCTCCTGAGCATGGCACACAAAGTCCTTCATAACCCGGTCTCTGGGTTTGCTTTTTTAATGTGCTTTTTAAAAAGTAACACATTAACATTTAGATGTACTCTTACATAAAATCAAAACCTTTGCAGAGAAGGCCGGAGTCCTCTGTGACTACCAGCCCAAAACCCGATCGCTCCCCAGCAATGACCACTGTTAACGTACCCTCCACGTTTTTTCCCCTGTGCGTTTACTTGTATCTATGTATCTACGTCCCATAGAAATGATGCAGCATCATTTTTATATGAACTTTGCTCATACTGTTTGTCAGACCTCTTCACTGTCTACCATCTTCAGGCTGATGTGATTTACTGCTCTGCTTAGTTTGTATTCTGAGCACCTTCTTCAAATGAGGTGAAAGGCTGATGTATGCACTGAATTCTTGCTATCTCAAATATGGCTCTTCACCCTGACAGACAAATGGCTGAATGACATTCTGCCTCGGTACAGGAGGCCTGGTTTTTGTACCTTTTATTGCAATTGTCTATAAATGCTCTTCTGCCGTATGGTTTTGTGTGTTACAGAAAAAAGTCCATTACCAATATGATTTTCTATTTCGAGGTTTATGATTTCTCTTTACCTTTAGGACTCAGAACTATCCTACCAAGATATGCCCCAAATTTTTCTCATCAATGTCCATTTCACCAAACCTGATGAGGTCTTTTAACCTACAGAATCAGTACTTTCTTTAATTCAGTTAAATTTTTCTATTTCATTATACACCGCTCATTTCTGCACTCTGGAGCCCTTATTAGGGGATGTTAGTTTCCCTGGATGTACTCTCCAAGGCCCTTACCTTTACCCTCAACTTCCTACTTGTTCAGTTTAGCTCTGTGCTCTGCAGTGGTCTTCCAGAAACACAGTGTGAACCTCAATGGTGACGACCCACGTCTTCAATTCACCTGCTGAATGTCTGAGATCCGTGCTATGTAGCACCACAGTTTCACTTTGTTTTACTGCCACTGTGTGCGCGTCTACACACATACTGCCCTTGATCACCTGTGTTTTTATTCTTCTATTTGGATGCTCAGGGTTTGGCAGGCATGTCATTGGGCACGTGTTCTCATCGCTCTGCCAGACCTTTCTTTCTGTGGTTGCTGTGCACCCCCTTAGATCAAGCGTTTGTTATTTTTCTCTGCAGGTTCAATGAGGCTCAGGTCAGACTAAGAATATCCTAAAGGTTACAAAAGGACGTTTTAGCCTTTTAGACGTTCGGATAGCAAGCCCCTAGTCCCCTACTCAGAACATGGTGAAGACTCCTTGCTTCATTCCTGTGCTGTCCCAGGCCCCCAGGCAGGGGAGATTTGACTTGCAAATTCAGCTTTCTCTTGGCCTTTGGAGTCTAGAAGACACCCAGGTGAAGTTCATTTCCACCTGAGGAGGTCCACAGATTGCTGAGGTTCAAGCTCTTTCAAGAGCCACTGGTAGCCAGTCTTTTCCCCCAGGACAGGACACACACACGGGTCCCTCTGACAGAGCTCCAAGGGCCCAGTCTCCCATAAATCTGCAGCCACTTAGCACGGGAAAGGCAAGCAGCTCAGAGTCAGCTACGGAGAAAAAGCAAGCTGTTCTTACCCAGAATTTTAAGGACACCATGCTACGCATAGCCATCTACGACTTGTATTTTTCTCCTACTTACAAACATGACTGACAACTCGCTCTAACAAAACACACAACTCTGCTTCCCTCTTTTTAACGGCTACATCAAGTGCCAAAGCAAAAATATATCACATTCTCTTTAGGCATTCTCTGCTGATGGACATGCAGGCTGCTTACGATGTTGGCATTAGAAACAATGACATGGTGGAGACAGCCCGGTCTGTGCCTCCCGCGCATGTCAATGTTCCCTTGCCGCGGATTCCGAAAAGTGAAACCACTGGGTCATAATACGTCAATATTCCCCAAACCGGAGCGTTTCCAGTCATTCTGCAGAAGGACGATGCTGGGTGCCGTCAACACCACAGGGACACACGTGTAACCACGCAAGCTGCATTTACTGCTCGCTGCCGTGAGGAAGGAAGAGCACACCGTCTGGGGAGCGTGGGGTGCTCGGTGAGACTGCTGGAAGAGCTGACTGTAGGATTTCGGTTTGTGTGAAGTGATATGGGGGACGGAAGGGCACAGGGCTTTGCTCCGTGTCGGATACTCTTAGAAAGCAGAGGTGATCTATCCTGGGTATCTTAATATATCTTGCCCAGAAGCAGGGACCAACTGAGGCTAAAACTGTAGTTAGTAATGCAGCAGCGGCTAATGACGTTAGCTGGGAACAGGGGATGTTTTCTCATTTTTGTGGTTTGGACGATGCTCACGCTCTGCCCATGTTCAGACATGGTTTTGAAAGGGTCTTGTTTTTGTCTCGACCCGTCACGGTCACAAAGTGGTCTTGTGTGATGCTGATGTTCTGTGAAACTGTTTCTGCCGGGAGGAGAACAGCAAGGCCCAGCCGATGCCAGGCCAGCACCTGCACGTCAGGGGCAATCTGCTCTGTTTCAGTGCCGCCCACTGAAATCGTACCCGTTTGTGGCATCTGCAGTGATCACTGCGTTAAGGCGGCGTCTGACTGACCCTTCCACAGTAAAGCTGTGTATTTTCCTTTGGGATATCAAGTAATGTGCAAGATGACACTTGGCCACCATTTAAAGAACTACTTCCGCATCACAGTGGTGTTGAAACATGCCTGCAAATTCTTCTTCCTAGGTGCTAGGGGTCTACACCGCCTTCCCATGAACCTGGGCCCACCTCTGCGTCTTGCCTGGATCCACTACAACGGAGTGAAAATCAATACGGTGGGAATTCCGAGATGAGCAGCTCCTACCCTGTCTGTTGGGACACTTGTTTCTCTCAAGTACAAAGTAACAGGCCCCACTTCCTGGAGGCTACCCGGCTGTGAGGAAGCCCAGGTACATCCAGGAGCTCCAGCCGACAGCCCAGTTGGGGTAAAACCAACAACCGGCACCAACCCCCACACGTGAGTGATGACCCTTCCAAAGGGTTCCGGCTGCTGCTGTCAAATCACACTCAGCTACTGTCTTCCCAGCCGAGGCCCCACACAACACGGAGCAGAGACCAGCCAATGTGCCCTGTCTTAATTTCTGACCCACAGACTGTGTAGACAAAATAAATGGCTGTTTTAAGCCACACCGTTGTGACATAACTTGCTATGTAGCGGTAGTAACTGAAGACCCATCAACTTTCACCTGACGGGTTCAGCATCCACTAACAGTCTTTGCTGAAATCACCTGTTTTGTGAACTACTGCAAAACAGTGAATTTTCTAATTGTTACTTCCTCTACCTTTATTAGCTGGTATTACTCCATAAAAAAAATAGCTTTCCTTCAGTCACTGATGCCATCTGACTACCCTGCAGTACAGACCTTACAGAAAGACGTCACATGTGCTTAACTTTCCCTTTGTTTCCCACTTCTCCAAGTCTAATCTAGAGCACACAGGATTATAGACAGCTCCACACATATGCTCTGTTTCACCACGTGGTCTGCCCAATCCCTCTTTCCTTGAATACACTTCTTCCTTTCTTGGCCACTCCTTCGTACTCTCTTCTAGGTTGTCCTAGACCTTGTCTCGTACAGAAAATCATACGTAACTCCTAAAGCCAGGATAAATACCTCCTACATGAGGCCACAGCAGCCTGTACTGCCCCAATCACAGTGCGGCCCACCTGGCACCTGTCTCGCCGATCGGCCCATAAGGTCCACAAGAAGTTCCTGCACTGGACTCATTTCCATCTGAGTTATATAATACAGGGTTTTAGCACACATTGGAGCACAAAAGTAAGTTATCTGCTGTTAAGTAAAGTTTGTGGAGTCTCTCCATCTGGAAAGTAGAGGAAGGGAAATACATCCTGCATAATTTTCATTTCCAGTAAATCTACTCTCATACACTAAGAGGAAATAGAAACAAGGCTGAAAAGCCTATGAATGACTGAATCAATGCCTAGCTCTTCCCTTATGATCTCTTAAGAACTTGAAGTCTAGGATGCTAATTTCAGGCTCTAAATACTATAGAAAAGTAGTATTTTTCTTCCCCGATAGCTTTAAGACCTTTGCTGTGATCTACATAGGTTCCCTCAGAATGCTCTTTTTAATAAACCTGTGACTTTGTGAGAAAACATGCTGTGAGTATTCAAAAATGTAAGTTACTGCTTAAAGCCTCAAACCTAGAAGAAGCAAGGTATCTCATCTTAGCTAATAAGTGAAAAAACCAACACGTGTTAGTCTGTACCTTTAAAGATCAGGTGAAGCCCAAATAGTGACATTTTAAGCTATAAAGACCTTTTAAAGGAGTTAAATGACCTGTATATTTTGAAAGCAATTAATTAAAATGTACTATTTAATCAATTTTATAAGGGTTCCCAGAATAGAAAAAATTAGTCTTTCTAAACAAACTACTTAAAATCACTTTAAAAAAAAAAAAATCACAAATTTTTCTGATTCCAAATCCATAAAGAAATACCATGAGCAGAAGTCATGCACTTACCTGCCATGGGTAAAAAAGAGGAGTCTGATCCAAGGGAACCCGCAGGGGAGCGACAATAACCAGCTCAAACAGGAGCCCCAGCAGGAGCGGGACAACCCCGGCCAGCAGCACAGCGACTATCAAAGTCTTCATGATCTGCCAGCAAATGAGGCCATGTCACTAGAGAGTCTTTCTGGCTTTTAGCTAAACTCTATTCCACTTGGAACTTTATTTTTCTTTTTTAACCTGATGCCTAACAGAACAAATACATTACCTAAACACCTCACATACATATTATATCATTAAATGAATATGTATATCAAGCTCAAGCTATAATAAAAGCATGAAATTATTATGCATTTCTGCTTATAAATTACAGAAGTCATTATTACATATAGTAACCAGGTGGCTGTGCTGTTTTTCTCAAACTCATTCTCAGAAGTAGGCTTTCATTTGTCCAAGAAAAGCTACTGATTATCCCAGGCTCCTAATCCAATGAAGCCAACTCACAGGCTGACCTGTAACCCCGGAGGTGGACGGGTACAGGAGAAGGGCTCTGTAGAAACCCCAGTGAAGGTAATTAAACCCGTTGATCAAACTGGCTCCCTCTAGAATCCTCTGTGGCCCAACAGAACTATGATAACCAAAATGTCCTCTATCTGTGTTGCCAATACAGTAGCCATTAGCTACATGGCTACTCTGTTAGCACAGCTCTAGAATTTGGACAAAGCAACAAAAAAATGAAAATAAAGTCAACACAGAGAAAACAATAGAGACTATGAAAGCACCACTACAGAATCCTGACAAAGAAATGAGTGCTTAAAGTGGCCCTGATGTCTGATGACCTCCCTTTCTCTTAACGTAGCCTCGGTGAGTACATTTGTGTCAACAAGAGACTAACATGACGTGGGTCATATAAAATGCAGTACTTGCTTTTTTAAATGGCATATTGATAATAGAAAACAGAAATAGAAAATTACCAAATGAAAACTGGTTATTAGCTGGTTTCCGTATTTTAAATATATTTAAGCGTCTCATTATCTTGTGAAATTAAACAGCAATTAAGCCCCTCCGTTCATACTATATAATAAATCTCAAGTTTTTCTTTCAACACTAATATTAACCTTTTAGTGAAATTAAAATCTAGATTCAGATACAAAACTAGGATTATACAAATGAAGAGGCATAAGCAGTGACCTAAACCTATTTAGCAAGCATAGCCAACATCACAATCAATCAATAAATCATCACACATGGATGGTCATCTTACACTGACATTTTCCCCCACCGCTGTGCAATTAGGTACTTACTGAGTAATAATTTCCATTACTTACTACACTTTCACATTAGCCAAGACATTCTTGAATCAGCAATAGAAATGTGTAATTAAAGGAATACCATTTATATGAAAAACACAAACTTAATCCTGAAGTCAAGATTTTTACATATTCAAATAGATCAAAAAATCAAATTTTAGAAAAAATATCTTAAAATGTCTACTTAGACTGATTTTAAATTCTAAAGAGTATCTTATACCTTAACACTTCCAAAATAACTTCTAATTACATTACTTACTTAAGGGCCCTACTGGATCATGTAATAACATGATTTTCTTTTGACCCTCGAATTCATCCAACTGTGGTTCTCAGAATGAATCAGAAAGCTAATGTCTTAAAGGAATATCCCTTCTAATTAAAAATAAATCAACTCTCGACACCATATGCATAATGAAGAAACAAAAGTGAAAATATTTAAATAAATGACTAAAAATGTATCCACTACTCCTATCATACACCATCAGTTCTGTAGGAGAAAAACCTACCATGAGGGACCACTCTTTAACCTTCTGGAAGATCACTCTGCGTCCCTGTGGCATCCAGGCCACCAGCACCGTCACTGCCCTTATGGTTAGCCAGCAAACATAGAGACCACAAGCAGCTGTGTAGAGCTCATGAATTTTGGCAGTCCCCGTCCAAAATGACATTAACCAACGGCCAGCAAATACTGAAAACAGAAAGGCTGATAAATGAGATATGTGGCTATCTATGTAAAGAGAACTATAATCTTGATGTCCTTCTGTTAGTATTTTCAATTATTTCAATCATTTTAAGTGATAAGTAAAAAGACATCACATTTTGATATGTCAATGTCTTCATTAAAAATAAGTAACAATAAGCCCCCCCCCCCGACACACACACTCTAAAGAATGCAATTATTTGATTAAGACACAACTAAAACACAGGAGGAGGTCAGGGGACAAGCTCTCCTGTGACATCTACTCTGCCGGCCCTGTTGATTACCTACTCTTTCAGAATGAAAACGACTGAGGAGGTTGTTTCCATTGTTTTTACCACCAAATAAAATCATTACCACATAATATGACAAAAGTGGGGAATTTAGTTATTATTTATGCTGTCAATACCTTCAACATTTAGGAACATTACAAGTAAGTCAGATTAACTTTCTTTCAGTTGGTTTGTCCATCAAGACAGAAAACTAAGCTTATTTTAATATGAAATGGGCATAGTAACATTTTAAAGCACAATAATCAAGGAACATATTAATTCTCTTAGAAAAAAGATCCAAATATTAAACAGATTTGAAAAGTGTCTTAACTTAAACAGATTTGAGAAGTGTCTAAATAACTGCCTCACACAAAGAGTTAATACAAAGAAATTCTGTAACGTACCCATAAAAATCTAACTCAGGCAAGACCATTCCATATGGTAACTTTCTTCACTTGGTTACTTTTCAATAAGGCTAGAAAGAAGAGCAAGGCCCAAACGTCTTGCGTATTTTTCTATGGATCAAGTTCTTGTTAATACAGTGTTATTTGTTATTTTTAAATACCTAAAAGGAGCTAGTAGCTGTGCTGAGCATTCTCCATATATTATCTCAATCCTCCTAAGAACCCCTAAGCAGCCACTATTTCCATTTTGAAGATTAAGAACCTGGCCCAACCAAGGTCCCGTGAAGGTGGAGGCTGAATTTGAACTCATGCCTTGACCAATGAACCACAGAGCTCATGCTCTTGACCAATGAAGCACTCTGCCTCCAACTGAACTAAAGCAGCTCGACAACTAAGTCTTACAAGCCACACTGCTGGCACCGACACTTCTCTGCAACCTCACAAAAGGATGTGAAGATAAGTTATTGTTAAAGACAAATACACATAAATGTTATGTGAAATAAACACATGTGAATGTTAATTTGAAAAAGATATAAAAATCACTACTGGTAATTCTGCAGAAATGTTTAGTGTTTTATACACACACATATATTTACATATATTGCTATCCCAAGGTTTTTTGTAGTTGCTGTGGTTGTTTATAGTTGGGTGGTTTTTAAAAATCTGATGGCCAGTTTCTATTCCATACTTCACACACTTCTACTTAAGTGTTTCTGAGAGGACGGGGTTAAAATTTTTAGTTTGTACTAAGTTATCATCAGCTGAACTGAAGCTACAGAAAACTAACCCATAGTGAGATTAGATTAACAGGGGAATATTTAGTTAACAATCTTCAGTGAAATTAAAGTATTTTTACTAACAAATTTGGATACTAAAACTAGGTTTCCTTCCTTTAACTTTTCAGTATTTCTGATAAAGACATGAAAATAGAACATTAAAACCACAAATGTAAAACTGTCCCAAGTTCAAAACCCAACTTTTCTCAGCAATGTATTTACTATGTTGCACCCAGCCGTTAATCAAACTTTGTTGAGAGCTGTGATATGAGGAGTAGTAAGCTTCCTACGAGCATAGTTCTAAAGGTCAAAGTTTATTATTCAGAAGCAGTTAAAAAAAAAAAAACCACCTTTATTTTTACCATTTTAAGTTAAATCACAATTCCTACAGATTAGAGAATATTCTCATTATTTTTAAAAACCTCACTCAAAACTAAATTTCCTACCTGTTCCTTGACCTTAGCCCTCATGGAGAAACTCAAGTATTCAATACAAATCAGATTTAGAACATTATAGGAGCAGTGCTATACTTGAGATACTAAGTCAATACACATTTAAGTACTTGTAAGAATGAAAAGTATCTTCCACTTAATGACTATTTAAGTGGCTAACATAGATCAGTAAGAATCAGGATTTTCTGGCTTGCAAAACACACTAACTGGGAGGGTGGGGGCAGCAAGCTGTTCCTGAGACTCTGTCACTGGCTCTGGGCTCGACTCCCATTTACTCCTGACCTTTGCAGAGCATGACAAACTACTATATTCATCCACAGCATCTCACTTTTCAGATGAAGAAATGCTGTTTAGCTGAAATTTAAAGATTAGTATTTGTGGACACCAGACAATAAAGGGAACCGGTCTGGCTTCATAAAGGTGTCTAGCAACAAGACACAGAGGACTGGAAAGATACAGTGAAGACAAACGTGATCAACGTCAAAAGACTGACTTGAAAAAAATGACCTAAGCCACACAGGTGATTTTTTAAAGACTACGTCCAAGAAAACTGAGTGACCATATGTAATTTACTTCTAAAAATGAATCAGAAATTATACCTCGATTTTGTCCCCCTCTGTTCTAAGACAAATGACTCCAAGGAGATGGAGAGTCCTAAAGAGATCAATAGCCCACATTCAATCAAAAATAAGGGGCAAACTATTTCAGGTTTATACTTGATGGAAGATACAAAGCATCTTTTCACGTCATTAGCTCATACCTGGTAAAGTAAGGCAGATGAGGCTGGCAATCAGTAAGGTTATACACATGAAGACAATCAACAAAAATATCTGCAAGGCAAAACATAAGAGGGCATAAGGGATTCAAATGTGCTCAACACATTTTAGGACACCCCTCAATGTGTCAGCATAATCCTCCCAGTAAGAAGAAATGGCTTTTATTCCCAGGTTTCCTTCCATTTCACATAAAAAGATTTTTATTTTAGGTAAATTTACCTCTAATTTCAGCTAAAACTGTCTATTTTCAGACAATCAGATACATCAGCAAGTAACAAGGATGTATATTTTGTAATCAGCATAAAGTAAAACACAATCAGCTTACATGTTTCCAAATTAAAACTAAAAACATACAATTTCTTTTAAAAGTTTACTTAGGGGCTCCTAGGTGGCTCAGTCGGTTAAGTGTCCAACTTTGGCTCAGGTCATGATCTTGCGGTCTGTGGGTTCGAGCCCTGTGTTGCACTCTGTGCCGACAGCTCAGAGCCCGGAGTCTGTTTCGGATTCTGTGCCTCCCTCTCTCCGTCCCTCCCCCACTTGTGTGTGCACGCTCATTTTTAAAAGTTTACTTATTTTGAGAAAGACACAGAAAAAGAGTGCCCGTACGTGTAGGACAACAAGGTCAGAGGGAGAGAGGTTCCCCAACAGGCCCCAAACAGTCAGTGAGCACACAGCCTGACTCAGGGCTCAACCTCCCAAACCGCGAGATTATGACCTGAGCTGAGCTAAAGAGCTGAACACACAACCGACTGAGCCACCCAGGTGCCCCAACACTCACTTTGTAATCACATTCTCAAAAAAACAAGTTTTCGTGAAAAGGAAAGCTTCCTCTCTAACAGCGCTGCCTAATTAGACCTCTCTGTGACCGATGACGGAACCTGCGCTGGCACAAGCGGCCGAGCACATGCAACGTGGGGTCACCGGGCGGTGACGGCCACACTGTCTTTACTCTGCGTGTGCTGTTACTAGAAATGTACTTTCCCCTCACCGACAAAACCGTGATGTATTTAAAGTGTACAACGTGATTCGCTGTACGTACACATTGTAAAGGGATTCCTACCAGTAAAGTAATTAACACATCCATCACACCACATCCGCACGAGTTGTATTTACTTTTAATTAAGTTTAAATGTGAACGGTCACGTGTAGCGGAGGCTCCTGGACAGACATGTGCGCATGAGAAGCGAGCAGGCTGAGAGGAAAGTGGCTGCCGCCGGGGCAGAAGAGGAGCATCTGCTGCTGGCCTTCTCCCTCACCAGGCCCAGAAGGGAGAGCTCTAGAGGGAAGACGGAGAAGCACCCACCATAACACTCCAAGAGGAGCCTGTCGGCCTTCGTTGCCTGAGAAACTCCTACCGACTGTCTCTCATCTGGGCCGGAAAGTACCTTTTGCCTAAGAGCCTCATCTCTCACGACTCCCCCATCGCTCACGCTCACCTGCATACACCCCACCCTCTGTTTTTTTAAATGCTTATTGACTTATTTTGAGAGAGACAGAGAGAGAGACAGAGAATCCCCAACAGGCTCCATGCCATCAGCGCAGAGCCCGACATGGGGATCAATCTCACAAATCCTGAGATCGTGACCTGAGGTGAAATGAAGGCTCAGACGCTTAACCAACTGAGCTACCCAGGTGCCCCCCCCAACTCCTTTTTTTTTAAGGTAGGCTTCACACCCAGTGCAGAGCCCAACACGGGGCCTGGACTCATGACCCTGAGGTCAACACCTGAGCAGAGACCAAGAGTCAGACATTTAGGGGCACCTGGGTGGCTCAAGTCAGTTGAGCATCCGACTTCAGCTCAGGTCATGATCTCACGGTCTGTGAGTTTGAGCCCCGCATTGGGCTCTGTGCTGACGGCTCAGAGCCTGGAGCCTGCTTTGGATTCTGTGTCTCCCTCTCTCTCCGCCCCTCCCCCACTCTCTCTCTCTCTGTCAAAAATAAACAAACATTAAAAAATAAACATTAAAACAAAAATTAAAAAAAAAAAAGAGTAAGACTCAGACAGACTGAGCCACCCAGGCAGCCCCTGACCACTCCACCCTCTAGATCCAACTTAATTCCCTTCAGTTCCAAACTTACCATGTCTAACCTGCCTCGTGTTTTGGCATGTGCCTGGCATGCCCTTCCACTTCCAATTTTATTCTCTGGCTGGCCTAATTTAGAGACTTAAAAGCATCACCTCCTCCCTGAAGATTCCTGAATGCTTTCTGAAAAAGCATTTTGTGGAGTAAGGACTGACCAAAAGTGCAACATGTTACTTATCCAGCCAGTGAGGTGAGGACCAAGACCTGACCATCGGATTTAACGAAACAAAAGCCACTGCGACCCTTGTCAGGAACAGTTCTGGTGGGGCCTGGGGGAAAGTTTTGCTGGGACAAGACACTTCCTTAACCAATCTGCTCTTTAGTTTCAGCAGATGTAAAGATGAGATTACTACTCAATCTTGCCATATTAGGAAGAATATTAAATAGGGAAAACATTAAAATGCCCATTTCAGCTCTGACACATAACTGAAATGTATCAATAATGTTAATTTCTTATTTTCACCAGGGTCTTTAACACTGCTCCTTTCAAACAGCAGAGGGAGCAGCAGCATAGGGAGTCCCAACACTGTGAGCCACTTAGGAGAGCTGATCAACTTACCTTGGGTTTACACATATCACATTGCTAACGAGAGAGCTGGGGGCTCTTTTCAGGAGACTGCGAGATAGTTCTATACAGAGGACTACCTGCTCCTAGCACCAGCCACAGCAGCAAATTTCTCAATAGAAATTGGGAAAAAACTTGACTTCTGGTGAAGTCTTTTTTTAATTTTTTTTATGTTTTTTTATTTTTGAGAGACAGAGAGAGAGAGACTGTGAGTGAGGGAGAGGCAGAGAGACAAAGAGGGAGACACAGAATCCAAAGCAGGACCCAGGCACTGAGCTGTCGCACAGAGCCCGACATGGGGCTCAAACTCATGAGCTGCGAGATCATGACCTGAGCCAAAGTCAGATGCTTAACCAACTGAACCACCCAGGCGCCCCACGTCTAAGTCTTCTAGTACCTACCCTGAGTGGAAAATTTAAAGGCCGGCGATAAGGCTGAAAGCCAACAGGCCCCCCCTGCTGCAGTATGGCTTGGTGGGCTGCATGCAGGCCTTCCCCCACCACGGGAATAGCATTGTTGTTTCGAGCGTGCTGATTATTGTTAACTTGTTGGTTTGCACTGTTCTCGTTTTCTTCCTGGTCTCCCAATAAATAGGAATGCAGATCCCTGTGTAAAAATTACATCAATAAAAATTCTCTCTTCAGATCAGAATAAAACAGCAGACAGGAGATGTACTTTCTTATTATTCCTTAAGGTAGAAAACGTACAAGCAGAATCCATACACAGCACTATTAATCCCCTCATTCTGGCCTAAATGCTGGTTCCTGCTTTAAATTAAGCTTTTCCAAATTCACTATTCACGTCCAAAACACCCTGAAAATTCAGTCCAGCGCCTGCGCCTATTGTGGCAGGGAACTCAACGCGCATCCGTGGCAGCAAAAATGAGATGGCGGAGGCTGCAGGGGACACCTGCTCAATCCGATACAAGCCAGTGTGTACTTCGCAATAAGGAATCAGCAGAATGCCACACATTCTCTGGAAAAACATTTAAATCACAAAGATTCAACTTCAAGAAGGTAAAAACGTGCGTATGTTCTCTATAAAAGGATGTACAGTAATGAGAAAAATAAGCAAGACGAAGAATTGAACAAAGTAAGTATCCTATGTACCTGCAGATATCACCAAATGGTCTCTTCTTCAAACTCCGATCTCCTGAGTGGGGCACGGAACGTACTCTGTCAGAAAGGTCATCAAGTGCCTACTTACAGCAAGTACCCAGCAGTTACAGTCCATGCTCGCACGAGCCCCTTCAGCCACTGCCGCGTGTGTCCCTGTTCAAGTAACGCCGGCAAGACCACCTGAAGCAGGAGCAGCTCAAGGGACAGTTCACTCACTGGAGCATCACTAGGACAATGACAAACAGCTGTGATTTACAGCACGACTCTATTTTCCATCATAACTGTATCATACTAAACATCTGATGGGACGACAGCAAAACTCCTTGACGCGGTCTCTATCACCTCTCCCCCATTCTCCCTTGAATCCTCCAAAACCAGTCCCGACGAGGGTCGCCAGTGACCTCTGTGTTAAATGTGATGGTCAGGTCTGGGTCCCACCTCACTGGCTGTATGGCGTATTACACAACTGGTTACTCCTTGGTCCTCAAAACGCTTTCTCACTGGACGCCCTTCTAGATCTGTTAGCTCAGGGAGCCGAAGACAACGGAGGGCCCCAGGCTCTGTCCTCTCTCATGTGTGCATGCTCTCTGGATGAATGCACGCTCGTGTGGCTTAAATTTCTACGTTGCGGTAAATTTCTATGCGCCACTCAGACGTCTTCCCTAACTCCTAACTTTGTATCCAAAGTGCAACCTCAACGTCTCCTACAGACATGAGACGTCTTCAGTTGACCATGACCAAATTCCCACTCTTCCCTTCTAATCCTGCTCCTCCACAGCCTTCCTCATCCCAGGAAATGGCAACTCCATCCTTCCAGGTGCTCAGGTCATTGACTGCCTTTATTTCACTCCAACTCAAACAGCCAGAGTCCTGCTGATGGATCCTAGCAATGCCCTAAATCTCACCACCTCTCATTACCTCCACTGCTACTTCCTTCACCTCAGCACCAAGGTCCCGGCGCCATCCTCCCAGCCGGCTTCCCGCTTCTGTCCTGGCCACCTGACCCAGTCTCTTCTCATCACAGCAGCCACGGTGACGCTTCTTAACTAACCTGTATCAGATCACTCTTCCGGTCAAACCTTTCAAGAACTCCCCAAACCGCTCAAGTTGAACCCAAAATGCTTCCAGTGGCTTACGAGACTCTGTAGGATCTGGTTTTGCATGACTTCTCTGACCTCACAGCCAACCACCATGCTTTCCTTCTTCCACCCCAGCCAGACTGGCCTCCCTGCTGCTCCTCAAACGGACCCCAATGTCACCGCACTTGCCCACCCCCTGCAAGGACACTCTACCTTCAGGAACCCATATGGCTCATCCCTCAGCAGCTCCAACAAGGCTTTCCTGAGCTGTCACCTCTTCAGGTCCTCATCAGTCACTTCTAATTAAACCCCATCTTGGCCACTCTCTCTATCCCCTTTCTCTGCTTCATCTTCCAAGCCCCTAGTACTGATGACCCCAGATATACATATTCTATTTTCAGGGGTGTCTCCCCCTCACTGAAATGTAAGCTCCACAAGAGCAGAGAATTGTCTTGATTCTGTTTGGTTCACTGTTATATATCTAGTGCACAGAAAAGGACCGGACATATAATGGGCCCTTGTTTTGTTTTGTTTTTAATGGAAGAATGGACTAAATACTGCTATATAGGCCCAAAACTGCTAAACTTCTAAGTGTAACTAACTACCAAAATGGGTCTATCCTAACAATATATATAGCCAAAGCCTAAGCTTCCTGGTTCTCACTATAACCAGACCCAAATTCACAAGGAGGGAATGAGGATTTACTCTAGTTAGGGAAAAATTCAGAGAATCAAATCTTAATTTGGATTTTGAGTAAAGATAACAAAAAGGGTTCCAGCTAAACATGAGGAAGAAGGTCATTCTAAACAGAAAGGAAGACAAGGAATAGCTAGGTGTTTTAGGGAGACTGAGCAGAGGGGAGCATGGTTGGAGGGCAGAATTCGAGTCAGACAATGCAGGGACAGGATGCTGGAAAGTCAACATGAGACTATGCCAAGCCTTGCACATGACCCGGATATTATGATGTAGATTATGGAGGAAGAGGCAGGGTGTTAAGTAAGGATGGGCTATAAATGGAGAACAAGAGGAAAGCCTAAACTAAGGAAGTGGTAAATCAAGTTGGATTAGATAAGAGACCTTTAAAAATAAGACTTAACGATATTTAAAGACTAATTAGAAGTCTGAGAAAGAAATCCAATTTCCCAGCAGCCTTCTGTTTAGGTAACTGAAAGGATGATGCAAGTCAATGAAAAAAGGAATGGGGGGGGGGGCGGGGGAGTGGCAGAGACTAAGTTTCCAGGTGGCTTAGGCTTTTAAATGAAAAAGATTTTCCATCCATAAGCCTTATTTCTTAATTTTAATCTACAATTAAACATATAACTATGGCTACACATTCCTTATGATGTGCTTTTCATACAAAAATGATGGTGGCTAACATGGTGTCATTAAGTATGGTAAACATTTCAAGGCTGAACAAAAGCACACTTGATTTGCATAAAAATAAGTCTTTCTTTGGAAAATGCAACTGCTAAACTAATGTTTATACAATCTAAAATGGCAAAACTCAAGTATCAAATGATTTCCAGTATCTGTTAAGAAATGAATGTTTTAAATATATACACTCTAGGTTATCAACAAAGCTAAACTAGTAAAGCTTCTAAATTTCAAAAACTCACCTATAGAGCATGACATTATATGGAAGAAAATTAGGCAGCAGACTCTTAATTATACGTATAGGAAGCCAAAGCATCAGGAGAACAATGGAGCCAAAGACAATCTGCAGTTAAGAAAAAAGGCAGAACACCACTGTTAACCATTCCTGTGAGAGACAAACAGACTTCTGAACATACCCAGCCAGGATGCAATCCAAGTGTCTATACCCACCCACGGCCCAGAGTGTTCTCACTCCACAGACTATATACTTGGGTCACTTTGTGGAAAGAATGCATTCCTGGGAAGGGTGCTCCTCTCTCTCTCTCTCTCTAGGACACAAAGGCTCAAGGAGGAGCCACAAAGGATAATCACTGCACGGTATGTGAAGAGAGGGTTAGAAACTTACAATGAACGATCAGAATCATCTGCAACTTAATAAACCACATATAAGACGTGACCCATATTAATGGCTACAAAAGTTTCCGGAAGGCACCATATTGCTTTGTAAATTTTATTTTAAAAAAACTTAGCTTTAACTAGGTAATTTCTTCTTCCAGGTAAGAAAGACTTCAAGATACTTCTGTTTAGAGTGTTTTGAATTTAAAAACTATTAATGAATCTCCATTGCTCCAATGCAAATGAAGTGTAATTCAAAAGCCATAATTTGGCAACCAATTATACTACTAAAGAACTAGGGAATGTTGTTTTTAGTAAACATTTTAATTACTTTATCAAAACAACCAATAGAAGAGCTATTTGACAACCAACTTCCACCAACTTAAACATAAATAACTCAACGTATCTACTCTACCAGCCCCTGACTGCACCCCCCGCCGCCAAAAAACCCCCACAAAACAATACAAAAGGGTAGCACACTTTACTCAAAAAATAATAAAAAGGTATGCTTACCACTGACAAAATAAATCTTCGGAGATGCCTATAAATGGGCAAATGGATCATTTCTTGTACTGGATTAAAATCTGGATCATTCAAATTCCTTAGAAACCATAAGACACCAGGTCGAAGTACCTGCAAATATAAATGCTATGAATACTCACCAATGTCTTCAGACTCTGTAGATGAGCTAAAATATCAACAGAAAAGTAAGCTTTTAAAACTTAATAAAATGGGTCCCAGAAAATTCACATGGCTTTCCTATGAAAAGAAGTTCCTAAATCAGAATCTATATGAAATAAACTATTTTGCTGGATGTCCATTTAATCATTCAATGAAAAAAAAAAATATGTAGAATTTGTCAAGAAACCTAAATCTCCAAAAATAAAAAGTTGTTTTTTGTTGTTGTTTTCAAACACTGTCACTATAGGAGCACCTGGGTGGCTCAGTCAGTTGAGAACCCAACTTCAGCTCGGGTCATGATCTCACAGTTCGTGAGTTCGAGCCCTGCACTGGGCTCTCTGCTGTCGGCGTGCAGCCCACTTAGGATCCTCTCTCCCCTCCCTCTCTGCACCTCCCCTGCTCACTCGCTCACTCTCTCGCTCTCAAAAATAAATTAAAAACATTAAAATAAATAAAATGAAAATAGAAAAATAAAGAACTGTCACTATATTGTGTCATCCAGTGAAAGAATTATGTTGCAATTTATAAATGTTTTAATACAAGACCTAATTTCAGCCTCACGCTCCCGAGAGGAGCTAGAAACTCTCAGCATTTTCATTTTACTGTCTACATCCTTTTTCCGTTTCTCAGTGGAAATCATCAACCCAAGAGGCTGTGGGTGGTGGGGCAATGGGCGAGGCTAGGTAGTGGTCTCAGGTGGTCCAAATGCACGGAGTTGCCATGTGTAAAGCATTTCAACTGCCCAAACTCTATTTCTCCAACCTCCAAATGAGGGGGTATCTGACCTCTAAGGTTTCATCTGACACCCCAATTCTAGGATTGTGCACCACAAAAACCACCCCACTGAGAAGATGAAAAATTTCAATGTGAAACAGTTTATCACTTAACAGTGTAATTAAGAGGTTCTATATACAGTTTTGAATAGATTAAGTTAGTCTCAATCACTTGCTTCAAAGAAAGAATACAAGTTTTATTTGCAAGTAGAATTTACCGAACTTACACTATATGATTCAGGAGAACATTTTGACCTCAGCCCCCCTCCTTAATGCCTCAACTTCCCAAAACACAATGTACGCCAGGATAGCATTAAGCCATTCACACTGGATCAGTCGGCCTCCTCCGGCGGCCCTGTGCATCTCCATCACCACTCTCACTGCTGTAAGCGGACTTGTCAGATGCCTCTCTTCCTTCCCAGGATATAAAATCGGAAAGAGCAGGAACCGTGTCTCTGTTTCTCACTATTACTTCAGCAGTCAGCACCGTGTCTGGCGCAGAGGGACTATGCGGTAATATGTGAGGGACTAATGCACAGCAGCAAGTACGCTTGTCAAAATTACTCACTTTTATACTGCCCACCGCACCAGAATGATTGCACATGACGTATACTAATCAAATACTGACCCTACTTTCACTCTCTTCAAATCGGGAAAGACCGTATTCTAAAAACAGGACTAGTGAAAGTACTCATCCGCAAGTGAACTGCAGTCATAAACGACCCTCACTGTGATTCCATATTTAAGGTACTTGATCACAAACTTTACACTGTGATCCTGCAAAACCTCTGGGTATTTCCAGCACTATATTTTCTTGAACGAAGTCCAAGTCAGACTCACATCACATAAAATTTCAAGGATTTGTAGGAGAGGATGGCTACAAAAGACACCAAGTAAAACAAGTAGTTTTAATCTCCATCTACTCATCTTTCAAACTCGTTAACTATACGCAGAGATATTAAAATTTATCAATTTTTGAGACAAATGACTGAAAACAGTTTAAAGACATAAAGCCAAATTCCTCTATCAGCTATTCCTTCTTAGACTAAAATCCTTGAAAAAATTAGTCAGGACACGTGGTTAAAACAAAGTCCTTTCCTTAAAGGGACAGTGCTGGCGTCTCCCTGAGAACTTACCTCTCTTAGCAACAGAATGAAGGAGGCAAAGTAGAACACGTACACCATCCCCACCAGCCAGTGCAGAAACATGGTAGTACCTGGCGCTGACTGAAAGCTCAGTTCTCGATCTTTCAAGGTAGCGTCAAACATTTCCTAAATCAAAGCAGAACAAGTGAGAGATCTGTACCACTCACATTTGCCAAATTAACATCTCCATCTTCCAGGAAGTGAATATATCACTATGTGTATGGGTTATGACGTTCTAGGACTACAGCTCTTTAAATGTCATCTCATGGTATGACAGAAATATAACTGATATAAGACAGGATACTATTTCAAAGACAGATAATGACCCTTGAAAGTTTTAAATATTAGAAGGAAGACTGATAAACCAATGGGCGAATAAGAATTTCACTAATGCGGGGGCGCCTGGGTGGCTCAGTAAGTCAGTTGAGCGTCCGACTCTTGGTTTCAGCTCAGGTCATGATCTTGTGGTTTTATAGGTTCAAACCCTGTGTCGGGCTCTGCACTGACAGTGCGGAGGCTGCTTGGGATTCTTGCTCTCCCTCTCTCTCTCTGTCCCTCCCCCACTCATACTGTCTCTGTCTCTCACAAAAAACAAAACAAAACAAAACAAAAAAAACAAACTTTACTAATGCTGCTACTGTGAAAGACACATTTTTGGTTAATGATACCTTCTTTCCTTGGTTACAGGTCTGCATTCATGACAAGTTTTAATAGTAAGGTATGGGTGCTTTTCTACACACAAAGTATTTCTGAAAAGTCAAAACGTGATTATCACTGGCAGCCTTAAAAATTATAATCAAGGGGGGCGCCTGGGTGGCGCAGTCGGTTAAGCGTCCGACTTCAGCCAGGTCATGATCTCGCGGTCCGTGAGTTCGAGCCCCGCGTCGGGCTCTGGGCTGATGGCTCAGAGCCTGGAGCCTGTTTCCGATTCTGTGTCTCCCTCTCTCTGCCCCTCCCCCGTTCATGCTCTGTCTCTCTCTGTCGCAAAAATAAATAAACGTTAAAAAAAAAATTAAAAAAAAAAAAAAAAGGAATTCATTTTAAAGACCTCCTTTGTTGAAGCTTTTAAATTATTAGGTCATATGATAATGAATAACAAACTTACCAGGGAACAGATATCCAGCCACCAGCCACAAATGAGAGGGAACACTCCAATTTCTACCACCACTAGCAAAGAGACCTGTGGTAAAAACAAAGATCATCAGTATCATCCAAATGGGGAGAAGCCACTTCCGGTTTTAACTTATAACAGGAATTACCTTAACAACGATATAGCAGACTCCCAGCAAGCGACGAGACCTATGAAATTTAACAAGAGTTGCCAAGCCCTGCAGCATCTAGTCAAGGAAAATCTGAGCATAACAGATACTTATTTAGGCAACACTTAATATTATTTGACAATTTATTTCATACTTTATCTGTCCTCATCCTCACTACATATATCTACAGCTTTTACTGAAAGGACAAGAGAAAAGAAACAGTTTTGTCATTAACAGGAACAACTCTTTGGTATGAATAACATCACTGAATACCCACGTTAGTTAATTAAAGGATACGTGACAAATTATCAGTGTTATTGCTAAAAGTATATACCCAACTATGGTTGTGATCAGACCTTCAAAATGAGATGCTTGTACCTGGAAATAAAAATAAATAGAATTTAATTTTACCATACGGTCTACATCCCAGTTTAATAATGTATGAACAATCCAAGCAGACTAAAAGCTGTAAAACAACTATAAAATCCCCTTTGAATGACATCTCTGCAAACCAGACTCTCCCACTGCTGTATATTATGAAAGGATGAGGTAAAAATCAAAGAGTAACACTCTACTCAAGCAGACAAAATAAAAGCAGAGTGAATTAAATTTTACAAAATTAACTGCTGCAAAACGCTAGTCTCGTGTCTACTCTGGCCTGACGCGGACTCGCCCAGGGCTGAGCAAAGAAAGCAGCAGCGCGCCACCCAAGCAGCCGGCCGGCCAGGTCCGTCTCAGCCCCTCACCTCCCACCCCGAGGAGCGACGGCGTCCATTTCCCCTGCTCTCCAAATCCATTCCATTTTCAACTTACAGAGAGTGAAAGTTTGGACAGTGACAAAGCTTTTGGGTTCCTGAATTTCAGACAGCAAGTGGTGATAGTTTGGAAAGTCAAATTTATCAAAGCTTTACGTGAACCTTTCAAGTGTGTTCAACTGCGAGGAGCAGAGCTGCAATTAAACACTGAAACACATCTCTTTGCCCTTTCAGAACGCTTCAGAATCCGAGCTCTCCGGATTTACATACACAAATTGAACAGAACGTTCCAGATATGTCAGCTCTTCCTTGAAAGACTAGATCTTTCACAAAATAGACCCCTACACAAAATAGTCACTAGACCCCACAAAATAGCTGTAGTTGACCATCCAAATATTTATCTACCTCTAAAAACATGGAGATGTCAAAATTAAAACAAATTCTTTAGAGAACACTATAGCCTATCATTCCAAAACAGACCAATCCTTTTTTTTTTTTTTTTTTTTTTAAGTTGACTGATATGTTGCTACTTTTCTAAATTCACTATGGGAAAGCTAAAGAAAAGGGAGAGAAGGGAGCATACAAGTTAATGGAACAGGTCAAAAATCATCCTGTACGAAAACTTTCCAGTAGCATGCCTTTGGCCCACCCAATAGGAAGAAAGACATGAGTGCATCATGGGATTCAGAGCACATCTTCCTCAGCTGGCAATATTATCTATACTGTCTTGAGCCTCTGTTAGTTTAAAAAAGAAAAACAATGAGGTAATGTTGGATAACTATTCCTTTGTGTAAGGCAAATTGAGAAATGAAGTAACTCTTTACAACACTATCATTTACTCAACAAATATCAAATCTGGGGCAAAATAATGAAAGTAAGCTTGTGAAAGTATTATACTCACGTGTTCTTCAAATCCCAAACCAACAAGGGAGAAATGACCAATATGGTAAGGGCAAAATGCTAAAAAGGGAAGAAAAAAACTCAATGAAAACTTCAAAATCAAAACAACGAACACTCCTAGTGTCAACCCACACTAAAAGGAACCAGAGCTTCTTCGAGAAATGAAAGATTCCAGAACTGGGGTCAAAAATGTACTGTCTAGGACGTTCTCTATAACCGGAAAACAACAAAGATATCAAAGTCGAATAGGCTCATGGCAAAAGGACCCAGGAACCATCATGAAGTCTCATGAAAGGACAATATGAGCATCAAAGAATGACCAAACTGATGGAAACACACTGAATGCTTCACAAATACACGAGTTCATACTACTCAAAAAGGGGAAAGCCAAAAACAAAACCGCAAAAGGACAAAAAGCAACAGAGGAAAAAACACTTTCATCACCCATGGAAACAGCACATCAATTCCTTACCCTGAAAACTGATAATTGGAGGGAAAGAACCGCACACACCTGTCTGGCTTCTTCTGAACAAACAGCTTCAGGTTAACTATGAGGTTACTTAAACGTTCCAGTTTAAAGGAAAAATAGAGACAAAGGAGCAAGGCGGTAGACAGCATACAAGAAACAAATCAGACAAATGTAGGACAAGTGACCTAGTCTGTTCAAGAAATCAATGGCAAAATAGGGTAGAAGTAGCAGAAAGGAGCAAAGAATATTCTAGATCAAAAGGAACTTAAGACTTAACAACCAAAACTAATGTGTAGACCTTATTTTCATCCTCAAACAAACCAACTGTAAAATGACATTTAAGGAGACAATCTAGGAATTTTTAATATGATGGATTGTTAAAAAAAAAACTTAAATTCTGCTAATTTAGTACAGTGTGATAGACACTATGGTTGAATGAGAAAATATCCTTAAAATTTTCATAATAAAAATTTGTATAGTCTCTTTTCCTCAAGTGTTTCTTGTCATGTTAATACAATTTTATTTTTCTTAATAAAATGTAATTATATTTTCTTTATGGCAAAATTAATTGAGCAGCACAGATTACTAGGGAAGCTACAAGGGGACTCAATCATTAAGACAAAAGAGTGAATCTACAGGATCTGGCCACCACACCTCTCTAATCGATTATATTCCATGGGTAGAAATTATTTTGAACAGGTATTCCCAACATATTTAAAATTATAAATCATATACACATTACTTTACTAATATGTGTATTATAAAGCACGAGAAATTCCTGTAAGAGTAAGCAAAAATTCTATGCAGAATTTTTCCTATTTTGTTCACACCCAGCTCTGATGATGACTCAAATAGGCTCCTGAGAAGCACCAATTGTTAACAATTTCTATCCAATTACACAGCAACTACCAGATAAATATCTGAAATTAAGGTCAGTTTCTCAGTATCATTCCCTTCTACTAGGACACAGCTGCATAATAAGGTTATAATTCTGCAAAGTACATGACCATAAGAGTCCAAAAATGGAGGTGGAAAATTCCAACAGAGCAACTAAAGTAGAAAAGAAATAGGAGTGTGCTTAATCCCAATGGCCATTCACCTTTAAGGAAAAGTATATTCCTAAGAAAAGGAAAACCTCTTGGTTCATTTCAAAAGATCCTAAGTATAATATACACAGGTTTCATACGAAGACAACTTTTTTTATAGCATAAGCTTAGAGGCTGGATTAAAAAAAAAATTTACTTAGATTTGCTTTACATAAATGAGTGCTCCCGTTTCTATAATTCATGTTTTCTTTTTAAGTTTATTTATTTATTTTTTAGTCATCTCTATACCCAATGCGGGGCTCAACTCACAACTCCAAGTTTAAGAGTTGCACGCTCCTCCGAAGAAGCCAGCCAGGTGCCCCACTATAATTCATGTTTTAAAGGCGACTTGTTCCTCCAAACATTAATTCAGCATGAAGCTTTTCTTGCAAGAACAAAGACAAAATCTACACATCATTTTTTCTCTCAAAGAATCAGAACTGTTTCACACTCTATGTATGTATCAATTATTTTACATAATGAAGAATGTATGCAGAATAATCTTCATTTTCATGTTTCCACCCCCCCACCCCAACCCTCGCAAAAGGAAACAAAGAATGAGCTTCCTATCAATTTGCACCATCTTAAATAGCTACTAAAAATTAAGAATCAATGGAACTTTTTCAAGATTATTTTGTTTCAACAAGATACCTTTAAATTTTTTTTGTTCTTTCATAGATAATATTCAGAAATTAGTTTTTCGTCTCATTCTCAAGTCTACATATTCAATGTCTTTTTTACAACACTTCAACACTTCCCGTTGAAGGCCTAACTGCTTTCTGAGTCACAACGTGGTTGGCAACCCAAAACGAGTAACTTAGGATAAAGTGTAAGAACATTGGGAAATCTATACTGCCCCTCCTGAGCAGAATTAAGGGGTAACTCACATGCAGAAAGAAGGAATTTCTCAAAGATCAGCCCTATCAAGAGACGTGTAGCCTGAGGTGTCTCTATGAGACACAAATCGAAGCACAATCTAACAGCCTGATTCTATCAGACTCCACTTCCTTTCCCTTGAGAGGTGCAGGAATTACATCTTTCTCAAAGCAGAAAAACCTGTGAATTCTGTCTCCTCGCCCATCTTCCTTTCTCTAATCACTCCCAACAGGAGGGACTCATGTGTCGTCACAAAATCCTCACAGTTGCAGTTGTCAAAGTGTTTGGAAATGACTTTGCATTTACTGGAATTTGGTTCTAAAGGAAATTCACACTTGGGAAAGGTTCACTTTTCTCCTCAAGCCTCTATCCACCTCTGGTGACAGCTCCCAAGCCAGGGTCTCTAGGAAGGCCTTGGATAGGATTCTGAGAGAGGAAACAAGATCTTCTGCCAAAGGGAAGAACACACAGATAATCACCACAAAACTGGTTCCAGAGACAGGATGATGCCTATCCTCAAGTCAGTCTAAAACCAGCTTCTATAAAAAGAGATGGAAATGCCCCAAAGAAGCAGAGATGGTAGGTAACTATAGTCAATGTCGCTTAGGAAAGAAAAGTTATCTGTATGGGTGGGGCCTTCCAGTACAGGATAACTATCTGAAACCATTTCGTATATCCCTGTGTTTAAAAACAAACAAAAACAAGGGGCGCCTGGGTGGCGCAGTCGGTTAAGCGTCCGACTTCAGCCAGGTCACGATCTCGCGGTCCGGGAGTTCGAGCCCCGCGTCGGGCTCTGGGCTGACGGCTCGGAGCCTGGAGCCTGTTTCCGATTCTGTGTCTCCCTCTCTCTCTGCCCCTCCCCCGTTCATGCTCTGTCTCTCTCTGTCCCAAAAATAAATAAACGTTGAAAAACAAACAAAAACAAAACCCATAACAAGGCTCCAAAAAAACAACTCCTATCTTATTACCATAAATAACAGTATAAACACCACTTACCAAAAACAAGAATGAAGAGTGTGTTTAAAGACACCACCCAGAAGACATGTTCCTAAAAGAAAAGAGCCATTAATAAAACATACTCAATTCTTACTATATGTCTAACGAGACTACTCCACTTACTTAGGAGACTGGAATTTTCACTCTAGAATGTTGAGATTTCATTTCAGAAATTATGTGCAACTTATTTTTCATTACATAGCTCATACAATTAAGCCTAATAAGGCTCAAGTTCATAATGTTACATGTAGAGGAAAAAAAAATCAATCTATAAACATTTCCGCTTCAGAAAGAAGCCACTACAAATCACAGATTCTCACAAAAAATACCCAGATTTCGTTTAAATCAGATGACGCTGAAAATTTCCAAATGGAGGAAAATTTAAAAATCACATTAATTCTGAACTTTTTAATGAATGTAAACTGCACAGTGCTTCTTTCCACTGCCCATTTTGTTCTCATGGTTTCTGCAAGGTCATTTGATCTTCCTTGGTCCCTTTTTTCCCTATGGCACCCCGGTTTTCTCAGTGGAGGTCTTAGAATACTCATTCCCTCTTGGCCATTCATCCACCCCCACAGTTACTTACTACGTATTATCACCTCCAAGATGACTGTCACCTTACATGATTGTTTGAGGCAGTAGGGAATCTTCCCCATGCAGCTAAAGTCATCTTAATACTCAAAAATCCCAAGTGATTTCATATTACAGAACCTGAAAAGAGCATCACTTCTCCTTTAAGGAACTACTCCTCACCTCTGAGCTGTATGTACTCTTTACCAGTAAGTAAAGAAGATAGGTGAGGTTTGGCAAACAGTGGAAACCTAACATGAAAATGGGCCTGTCACCGGGAACACTGCAAAGCTGCTCTATTTTCACCAGTTCAGGCATGAATTAATATACTGCAAAGTTTAAAAAGACCAAAAAAAAAAAAAAAAAAAAATCAAGTTCTTCTTAACTACAATTCTGTATTTCATTTTGTTTTCTAAAAATCAAGTAATCAATAATTACCTTTTTAAATACTATTACCTTTGTTCTTTGCCAATATTTTCAATACACAAAACAGACTTTCTTCAACATATCAAGTAATCAAAAGGCACAGGGCATGCTGACCTTTAGCGTAAAAAGCCAGCACATAATACTGTAAATTTGAAACTGCTGAATCATTAAGATAATTAAGTCACAACTCTTATTATTAAAAAATATTGGCTTTACTTACTAGAAAAACTAGTGATCCATCAAGTCCTAGCATCTAAAATAAATAACAATATACATGAATTAAAGATGCAACAGGATTTTTTTTCTGTTTATAAAAAAGGCTCATTTTCAATTATCTGTAAACATAATCCTTACCCACTACTTTCTAAAACAGCTTATCATTTTCAGAGTAAAAAACTTACTAGAGCTTTATATCTGGGCCTCCTTTTATTCTAAATCTTATGATTATGAAATCAAAACAATTCCATCTTGGGTTTACTTCTTACATTAGCTATGGAGCCAGTCAAGACTTCAGGACCTATCAACTTGCAGTATCAGAATAATACTTCATTTAAATTGTTACTTCATTTTCCAAAAGTCCACAATGTGTTTGTATTAAAGGCCAGAAAATAGAAAAATAGTCAGTAATAACATTATATTTTTAATATTTTCACCACAAACAATATGTCACTTTTCTCTAGAAATTAAAGTTCACAGTTTCCATCAAACGTTGACTACAAAATTAGTGTATAAATATAAAAATGCCTGACTTTAAAACACAGTTTCAGGTTAAAACACTAGAACGCAGGGCACCTCGGTGGCTCAGTCAGTTAAGTTTCCGACTCTTGATCTCAGCTCAGATCACGATCTTACGGTTCATGAGCTCAAGCCCTGCATTGGGCTCTGCGCTGACAGTGAGGAGCCTGCTTGGGTTCTCTCTCTGCCCCTGCCCTGTGCTCTTTCTCAAATAATTAAAATAATTAAAAACAACAACAACACTAGAACGCATGAAAGAATCTTACTCTTTCCCACGTAAGTTCTTCTGCAGCTCGGTCCCACTCTAAAGCATTCCAGTTCATGTCATCTGGAAATATAATTGTCATTTAAAGATTACTGATGGAACCTGAACCACAAACACATTCTTTTAGTTTGGTGTTTTGTAAACCACTGATGAGAAGCTGAACCACATTACTTGCCTGTTAGGGCAGGAAGAACACATATAAACAAATGAAACACATACATAGTTAATTCTAGACTGTGGTTAAGTGTTGGAAAGGCAATAAATACGATTATGTGAAAGAGAGGAACTAAACCAGAATGAATCTGGCAAACTTGAGAAAGATGAGGAAGGCAGGGGACAAGACTTCTTCACGGGGGGAGGGTGGCAGAAGAGACAGTATGAAAGGCAGACAGAGATCCAATCATACAAGCGGGGAAGGTAAAACTGGACTATGTTTTCTTCTTTAGTACAACGGAGAAACCACTACAAGAATTTAAGGCAGGAGGCACTAGGAACATTCTGTGCAGTGAGAATACAGTGGGGCGAGAGCAGAGAACAGCAGCTCATTCGGAGCTATTGTGCTGGACGAGAGAGGGAAATGGAGGCTGCATCAGGGTGGCAGCAGGGCCACGTTCTCAGAGCCTTTGAACACACACTCGCCCCTCCCGATGAAGGCCGCTTGCTCCCATGACCCAACTTGCTTCTCATCCTTCGAGGTCTCAGCTGTCACCGACTCTGAGCTACCCGGAGAACCTACTTAAAAAGGGTCTTTCCCAAGAGCATCCTCAGAGCAACCTGCACACTTATCACAATGTGTAACGAGGTACTTGTTCACTTGGGTATTCCTGCTTCTTCACAGAGACCAGAAATTCCATGAAGGCAGGGACCCGAGTGCCGGCGCCCGGGAGGCACTCCGATGTCAGCAATGTCAAGAGGGCCTAGACACAGTATGGTGCTTGACAGGAAAACTCTGGGGTGAGAGGGGGAAATGGAGGTGGTGAGCTAGCGATATAGCAGGCTGGTGGGCACAGTCTTGGATTTTCTTAACTTTCTGGAGTCACAAACTGCTAGAAAAGAAGAGAAATGGCCTCCTTAATGGCATCTGGCCTGCCGTGTACACCTCAAGAATTCTTCTTTGATATAAAAAGCTGTGCTGACTTAACAGAAATGGAAAGGAACAAAGTATATCTGTATCAAATTCCTTTAAAAAAAAAAAAAACCTAGGATCTACTACAACTTACAAGTAACTTCTTCCTATTCATTCTAGAAAAGTCCCACACAAAGCAGGATTTTAAAACACAGAACGTGGGGCGCCTGCGTGGCTCAGTCGGTAAAGCATCCCACTTGGGCTCAGACCACGATCTCGTGGTTCGTTGAGTTCGAGCCCTGCATCAGGCTTGCTGCTGTCAACACAGAGCCTGCTTCGGATCCTCTGTCCCCTTCTCTCTGCCCCTCCCCCGCCTGCACTCACCCAAAAATAAACATTAAATACATAAATAAAACACAAAATGTACCCTGCTTCACAGGAAAAAAAAAAATTACACGTATGTATATCCAGAAATGCAAGTTTGCAAAACAGAGTAAAAACAGGCCGGAAATACAACTCCAAGCCCATAAAATTTTGAAAATTCTAGTCCTTCTCCTCAAGGAAAGCTGGAAGTGGGTTCATGGTCATGGAGGGAGCAGAAGGATGGGCCAGCGGCCATTACCCTGGGCCCCGTTGTTGGCATCGGCTGCATCTTCCCCGCCCGCGTCCTCTTCCTCCTCGTTGTCCTCCTCCTCTTCTTCTGCCTGATCGTCCTGGGCATCAGGGTTTTCTCCCACCACCGCGTTCTCGGCCGGCGGGTTAGCAGGCTGGTCAGGGGCCACATTTTCAGCACCATTGCCTCCCGCTGGAGCCTAAAGTGACAGAGAAGCCCAGAAATTTAGCTAACTTGTCTCAGTTTTGCTCTATTTCCAAATAGCACTCTTCCTGCTAAAAAAATAAAACTAATAAACACACACACTGTTAAAATTCCAAAACATACCTCTCAAAGTCACCTTTTCTACAAGTATCTGATTTTGGATCAACTCAGTATATAAGAGCGTGAATTCATGTCACAGTGTCTATATTCATTCAGTACAATTTAGGGATTTCACAAAACAGCACAGGAAATGGGTTAACAAATCTGGCTGGCTATTCCGAACGCATGATTCCATAATCCTTCTTCACCTTTAAACATTTTTTTTTGAGGACCAAACTTTAACATTTCAAGCACATCCCAAATGAGTTACTGGTGTGGTTACAGAAGCTTCTATTCATGCCAGCAAAGCAAGAATGGAGAATTCAGAAAGTTAAAGCAATATTCCCTTTGTATACATAAAAACAGTACGTTAAAACATGTCACAAAAGGAGGCAAAAAAGGAGGCATTCAGCAGAGTAAAAATAAGCAGCAGGCTGACTGTCTTAACAACAGGAGAGAGAAACTGCTGGAGTTCACAGTTTCAGGAAACCGCTGCATCAGCCAAAAGAGATCCAGACCTGAGTTCTGATTTATTATTACAACTAGTCAAAGGCAAACTCAAGGAAAACCAAGGTTAGACTTCCCACGACTGCAGTCAGATCTTGCAACAAGAGAACTCTGGTTACTTCTCATGCAGGCTGAGCAAGAAGGAGCAATGAGACTCAACCAGGGATTCTGACCCCAGGCTGCCATCCCTGCACCTGTGCTCTGAGCTCCTCAGGCAAGACAACCTGGAATTACTCGTACGCCAACATCTCCAGTCTGTTCCTCTGTGTAAACACTGGGTCTCAGCCACTGTCCAGCAAGATCCTGGAGAGGTCTGAGGACACCCTTGAGCCCAGCTGCCACCTCTACCTGGAGGCTACAGGGTTGGGAGGATTCCTTCAACGGAATGATCTCAACGTGTTCCAGTCTTCATCAAGGCCATCCGGGGAAAGCCCAGAAGGCTCTTGTGGAACCTGGACCTGGGGAGCCATTATTAGGATGACCTCTGGCTCCTGAGCCACCATCTCATTTGGTGGTGACCTTATTTGATCATTCTGTATTTCTCTATTTCTTAGTGTCTTTGGGTACCCTTCCAACTCCATTCTTCACCTCTGGGAAAAGAGAACTCAGATTCCCCTGAGGGTGGCGGGGGCAGCTCATGAGGAGACTCAAACCTCACAACCAACTCTGGGAAAGGGTGGCAATTCTTCTTTACTGCCTTCACTGACCATCTCAGGGACGAAAATAGTTTTACTCATTACCTATTCGTTTACACCCGTACAGATATAGAACTTAATTCTCAGTTATCAGTTAAATACTTGAGGAAAAGGTGTCTAATTCCTGCTCAGTAGGTGAACCTATCCATATGGATGCTGTCAGTTCCCACATGCATTCTCCTCTGGCTCTTACTAAGTTCTGCTACCGACCAAATGCAAAGACACAGCTACAGTTAAGGAAAACACTGAACCCCCATGGAGTCAATAAAGATTCTTAAAAAACTGCATTAAATGCTTCAAAATATGAGGTACGACCATAAATGTAGTAATGCTACATAAGAAGTATCTTTTCTTTCTAGTCTCACATCTTGCATGTGTGATTTGCTAAGGAGAAGTTACACTCTTAACTCTGTAAAGAAAAAATTATGATTGAATTTGGGGGCACCTGGGTGGCTCAATTGGTTGAGCGTCCGACTTTGGTTCAGGTCACAATCTCATAGTTCGTGGGTTCAGGCCACACGTTGGGGTTTGCACTCACAGTGCAGAGCCTGCTTGAGATTCTCTGTCCTCTCTCTCTGCTCCTCCCCTGCTCCTGCATGCTTTCTCTCTCAAAAATGAATGAACGTTAAAAAATTTTTTTAAAAAGAATGTCAGAATTTGAGGACACCAAGCTACACACTGACACAGCAAAAGGTCCTTAAATGAAAAATTAAGTTGTTAATTATCATTCTGAGTATCTTAGAGTCAATTTTTCATAATAAAACTGTATGAAGTGTAAGTAGTTTTCGAACATAAGTAGTTAATATTTTGACATTGTCAGCCCCAAAATTTCTCAGCAAGCAAGACACTAAAAATCATTTACCTTATCCTCTTTCTCTTAATACTTCTAGCAAATGCTCCTGTATCTAACATTAAGCATGGCATCTCTCATCAAGAAACAGTGAAAATGCACCAGACTGTTAACAGGGTTCCGATTTTTCTACTTTTGGTAATGTTGCTACCGGGAGCAGGAAACACAAGCAATTTACATATGAAGAAACTGATGAAGCAAAGAGGTATGCAGCCTCCTTAGTGCCAGGCGGCACATCAGCATCATATCCAGGAAGTACACATGGTAACTTCCAGGCCAGCGCTAAGCAGTAAATCCCGGCAAAGAGAATGCAAGAGCGCTTGGGTACACCCTCACCATTGTTCCCAATCTCACTAGAAAATTAAGAGGCAAAGAAAAAGTAGCCTTCTTTTGATTTTTTGCATCTCCCTTAATCTTCTCCCAAACCTTTTCACTGTCCTGCTTCTGAATAAGGGGCACAGGAGTCAAGGGCTTAGGTCTCAGAAGGTGACAGTAATTCCCACGTCCTACTCAGATAGAATCACCGGGGGCGAGGGAGTTACCTCATTGTGGTGGTGCCCAGCAGCATTGAAGGGGGGGGCAGCATGCTCCAACCAAATCGGTGCCCCCCCGTGGACTATCTGCTCTCGCAACCACACGAGGCTGATGAATGCACACAGCGTGCACGTCACCACGAAACAACCCTGCAAACAATCCGCCAATAAATTGTCCCTATTAAAAAAAAATTATAGAGAATTACTCCAAAGAACACTTAAAATTAAGAAAACAAAGGTAACAACATTTCATTTTACACTTAAATGTCAGAAGAATGGCCAGAAAAAGAAGTCATCATTTTCTGGGTGAAATCAGCCTCTGAGAATTACTTCTGAGAATGGTGAAATTCTAACTATCTTATAAGCTGACCAAATATATTTATTTCTACATTTCTACTATGTGTGTTTTTATTTTAATAAGCAAAGAATAACATAAGAACTACACAGAACTTAGCTACCTAGCCTCTCTATGAACATGGCTTAGAAACAGGGGCAGGCAAAAAGCAAAAAACCAAAAGCAGCCGAACGTACATGTAATTTACTAGAGGTGAGTGACTGTCCAACCCTCAGGGAGACTCTCCTTATCCTTACTTTACACACAAGTTTAACAAACTTGGTTGGCTGAGACCCACACACATGAAGATAACCAGTAAAACAGAAAGGGACAGAAGCACCTCCAGAAAGGCCTAATGACAATGCCCAAGAAAGGCTGAGAGATACTCGCTATGCAGTGTATAAGACAAAGTCTGTAACGCACTTTAGACAAGTGTCACTTAGAAAGCAGATCGAATTTTGATGGCAACTGCAAACATACCGGTAGTCCCTCAACCAGTTCAGAAAGACATTACGGTTCCTTTACAGTCGTACATGAAAATACATTATTATGACACCAAAGACCTCTTTGTTCTCTCCCTCTCTGAAAGGGCTTGTCCTTCCCCAGCCTACGTCTGATTTCAGAATAATTCAAGGATAACTCAAAAATCTTGGTGGCCTTAGGAAAATCTTCCATCAGAATGGAATGACTTTTTTCCTCCATGGAAAGTCTGAAGAAGGATCCGTTTGAGCAATCTCAGCCTACAAGCTCCAAACTTAAAGAACTGATGTGGCCCACAGATATGATCTGGAATATATCCCAATCAAAAGAGGAATGCTAACCACTCCTGAGCTAAGGAACCCTTCAGATTATTAAAACTCTGATAGCTTGGGACTAAAACACCCCCTTCTCTACTCTCTACTTGTCACCAGCAATAAGAATAACAACTGTTTGACGTCAGTTTTAAACAGTAACAAACCCTTTGTAGGGTTCTTTTCCCTCCTATCTAGAGTCAGGGCTGGTTCTGTGAACTGCCTGGATGAAGAAGAGGCTGTCTGAGTTTAGCGCCTAGAAGACAGCTTGTGAGCTTCCACTTTCACTCTTTTAGAATGCTGCCCTGTGTCCACCACCTACAGAAGCCCCACTGGCTTTCTGCGAGATGAGAGGCCACGTGGAAGAGAACCAAGGCACCCCAGCCAGAGCCATCCTAGACCATCCAAACCAAGGGCAACACATGAGTAACTGAGGCAAGCCCAACAGATGAACTGATCAGCTGAGCCCAGCTCAAACTGCTGGCCCCCAGAATTATGAGCAAACAAAATTACTGTTGTTTTAAGTCAGTAAGTTTTGGGGGCAGTATGTTTTAAAGCAGTAATTAACTGCTTTAGTATGTTGTGCCTAGAGATGATCTGAAGAACTTAGCTACAGAATATATAAGCAGCAGCTACAATATTAAGAAATTTAAAGTAAAATTGCAGAAATAAAATTAATACTATAGAGAAAATTAAATAATGCTCACTAAAAAAAAAAAAAAAGTAGTTTAGCTAAAATTGCTTTCAGGAAAACTGGCTCAATTCTTCAAACTGTAAAAGGCAGCATGGAATTATAAAACCAAACCATGTTTACAATTTCTTTTGACTATCCCCCCGATCCATGCCTTCGGTGTTCTTCCCGTGAATCAGCAGTGTCTCGAAGGCGATTCTGGTGTCTCACCAACCAATCAGGTTAGAAAGAAAAGGGGTGCTTGCCAATGTAAGGCAAGCAACGGCTCTGAGCTTTGGGGATAATTCTGCTATAACACTACCACAAGTACTCCAAATTCACATGGAGTTTTTACGGATATATGTGAATTTAATCTTTGAATAGCCCACCCAAATCCCTGAGGCATGATCTTCCTGACTTTACAGATGAGGAAACGGATTCAGAAATTTCCAGTGATTTGCCCAAGGTCACCAAAAAACTTCCAGCTACAGACACTGTATTCCAATGCTAGGGTTCCTTCTGTTACAACCAACTACCTCTCTGTATCACCTGAGTGATCACACCTGCCAAATAACCAGCTGTTCAATGGTTCTACCAATAAGAAGTGAAGGTAGCTAGTAAAGTACTACACTTGGTCTGGCATTTTCACTGACATGGCTTCCATAAACACCTGTTTTTCACATAGCCGAAGCCTCCCAAATCAGGCTTTGGTAAATGTTAACTTAGCCATTAAAACAGAAACCATGAGAAAAATAATGTATCTCTACTTCATTAAACTGTCCAGATAGGAACTCAAGCCAACTTTTCTAAACAACTGAGATACTGACTAGCCTCTACTACACACACTCATAAACTATAATGGTTTACGGAATTTTAGTCCAAACTAAATGGAATAAGCCTTCCCTACGTGAAATGGTTCTTTCATTAGTTTATACCTATTAAAATAAGACTTCCATCCCACTTAGCAGTCACCCCTTGCTTTTTCTGACCTCCCTCACTACTTCTAATATGTATCTTTGCTTTGTACACAATTCCTAACCGAAAGTCAGAGGTGAACTATGTCATACACACAAATGACAGCTGAGCCATTTAAGACAGACTTTTTAAACTTCTATACTAAGACCATGCTCTGGATGGCTGAGATAAAAAAATCTGATGTCCAGAAAAGGGATCACTATCCTGTTGGTTTCTACTGCATCATTTCACAAAAGGCCTGTATTTTTACACAAAGGGTTATCTCCTTACACTAATTCCAGATTTTCAAGTGTGTTAAATTACTGCTTCCCTGTTTTGTCATGGCCATAGCCATCAGTGCCCTATTTCGAGGCCTTTGTCTACTTCTAAAAATTACTTTATCACAGCTGTTCTTCAAAAATGAAAACAAAAAACAATTCTAATGTAAATAAGGCTCAAGCTGAAAACCTTCAATGAAAACCTATTATTCCCTATACTGCCAAAGAAACAGACATAAATGAAGTACCTTGCCTGTTCTACCCAAAAAGGTATAACCAGCAAGTAGAAAAACCAAGTCACAGATACAACCAATGTTTCTAAATATTTAGAAACATGATTAGAAGTAATGATGCAGATGCAACAGACTTCAAAGAATTCCTAATTTCTTTTCTATTGGAAATACAGCTTGCTCTCTCCTTTTGCCGAGTGACTTATTTTTATGGTAATATACTCTGAATACTTTTGTTCACAGAAGGGTTTGATACTGTTCTTTGTTCTCACTGACATAAGGATCAGGAACCTAAGGTCAACTGGGTACAAAAGATTTGGCAAATATAGGTGCAATTTTGGTAGGCTGAATATTCTAGTGATCCTGATACAGTTAATCATTTACAGCATTTCTAATTCTGACATCAGTAATAAAACACATGTCTTTCCCCCCAAAAACGCCATTACGATGCTTGATGTCAAATTAAGATACAGTAAAACAATGACCACGAACAAGTTTTTTTAGAGTCCATATTCTAATAATCACAAGAAACATTTAAAAAATAAATTTGTATTCAAATGCCTATGTCATTAAAAACACATGTTTAAATGAACTCTCAGCATAGGAACACAGCAGCATAGATCTCACATTACATGAGCCTATTTAAGAGGTGCCCCCCCGCCCCCCGGTTACAAAACAGTCCTTTAAAACATATCTGTTTTTAAACAAACATGTACATGTTGTCAGCCACTTCTTCTGTACCTATAACTGTCAGACTAAGACACATAAGTTACTTTTTGTCCTCAGAACAAAAGGAATTTTCAAATTGTAAGAAACGTAAATGTGTGCAGGAAAAATGAGCACTCTCTGTGCTGTGCAGCCTTCCAGCGTCACAAGGTTCAGTACTCACGTGGACAGCATGTCCAGTGGCAGTGTCAGTAGTGAGCTCACGGAGCCAGTAAACAAGCACTTGTAGATACGGCCTAGCAAAAAGAGCAAGACAGCATGTGGTTATAACGCTCACCATGAACTCAGGGCCTCGATTAAACAGCGGTAAAGTGAAAGCCACTGAAATATTTAGTCTTTGCAAGGCTGTCTTACTACATTAAACACTATACTAGGCAATACGATACAATACTACATCAAAAAAACCCAACACGGTGAACTAAGCATAAAAATAGTGAATCAACATCACACACTAATGTTGAGAGCTTAGATTCTCTATAGACTGACTTGTTTCTATTGAATGAGCTTAGATGTTTGAAAAGGAAAAAAATTCTACATTAAAGACCTCCAAATTACAACACGGAGAATTTTTTTGAACCGAGAATTCTAAAATTCATGGAGTCTGCTCACAAAAATAAAAGGTTTCAGTTCCAAAGGTATACAATTTGAAATTAAGAGGACTTTCCAGAAGAGTAAAGGCTCTAATAACATGAATAGCAAACTAACAACCAATTTTGAAACTACACAGACTAAGGGTCTGGCCATGAAGGGAAAAAAAGATCAAGTGTGGGTGAATGCACCGCCATCCCCTCATCCTCTTACTCAGAAAAGTCAAGAACAGAAATGGGGCCCATGAGGAAACAGCGGAGATTTTCCTTCTAACCAGAACTTGTATATTAGTTTAAGCACTCCCTATGGCCTTGTATCAAAAATTTTCAGTGACCTCAACGGCTGTTTTCAAAAGCCAAATCGAAATGAAAAGGTAGGAAAAGATTTCTGTAATAGCAATGACTTACATACATTTATAAAATATTCCAAACAAGTATGGTTGTAACAAAGTAAAACTGACAACAGACCAAATGTCTGTAGATAAGAAAATGGATTCATAAATTACAGGTGTCCTCAGTGCAGAGTGCTTTGCATCCATTAAAAACTAAGGTAGCTCAACAAGTTCTCACATGGAAAGGTCCCAGGGTACACTGCTAACTTAAAAAAGTTAGACTAGGGGCGCCTGGGTGGCGCAGTCGGTTAAGCGTCCAACTTCAGCCAGGTCACGATCTCGCGGTCCGTGAGTTCGAGCCCCGCATCAGGCTCTGGGCTGATGGCTGAGAGCCTGGAGCCTGTTTCCGATTCTGTGTCTCCCTCTCTCTCTGCCCCTCTCCCGTTCATGCTCTGTCTCTCTCTGTCCCAAAAATAAATAAACGTTGAAAAAAAAAAATGAAAAAAAAAAAAAGTTAGACTAAAAAAAAAAAATTACAGACCATGTATTTGTGGCAGAACTTAAATTCTGAGTACGAATGTGTGCGTGTGTGTGTGTGTAACAAGTGAGAACAGAGATTCAGCTTGTTGACTGTATTATGTAAATTCTTTAAGTCCCTACTTAATTTATTATTTGATCTACTGCTTTTAGAGAGGTTAGTCTTCCACTTGACTATGAACACTTTACATACTTCGAAGTCCTGTTCTCTGGTGCATAAAAGTTCTTCAATTTTATTTGCTTGGTAGCCTGTGCATTTTACTCATACAAAATAAATGCTTTTTACCCATTAAAGCGTTTCATCTTGAATGACATCTGGCTGATTAATGCTGTTCCTTTGTTTTGTCAGCATTTGCTGACATCCCTCTAGCATTAACCTGGGCTGCTCTGTACTTATCTCTTACAGTGAATCACTTTTCTCTGTACAGAACCGTAAGCCCCTATCTTGCAATAGATAAATCTCAAGTCTTAGGATCACAGAAGTTGCAACCTTACCCCTTCCTCTCTTACTTCCTCCCTCTACCCTCTCTCCCTGTCTTTCCTGTCTTTTGTTAGATTTTCCAAGTATTTGCTGTTTCCTACTCCCACTCCCCAGGATAAAAACTCAATCCCACTTCTACTCTTCTGGCACTCAGTTTTAAGTTTCATTTTGTTACTTCTTATTAGGGTAAAATTTACGTGACTCTTAAGTATGTGTCTGGGGGAATTTTTATATATGTACATATATCCAAGAAACTACCACCCAGATCAAGATATTCAGCATTTCTAGCTCCGTGGAAGGTTCCTCAATCCCCTTCCCAGTTGGAATCTCCAGCAAAAGGTAGCTGCTAGTCTGATCTCTATCACCATAGATCAATTTGGCCTACTTAAAATTTTTTTTTTTTAATGCTTATTTATTTTCAAGAGAGAGAGACAGAGCGCAAGTGGGAGAGGGGCAGAGAGAAAGGGAGACACAGAATCTGAAGCCGGCTTCAGGCTCCAAGCTGTCAGTACAGAGCCCAACACGGGGCTTGAACTCACCAATTGTGAGATCATGACCTGAGCCAAGTCAGCTGCTCAACCAACTGAGCCATCCAGGCACCCCCAATTTGGCCTACTTTGAAATTTCACATAAATGCAATCCATACTCTTTTGTGCCTCGCTTCTTTCTCTCAGAGTAAAATTCATCCATGTTATTCCATATCACAATAATCACCTATTTTTTCACTGCTAAGTAGTATTCCATTGTATAGATAAACCACAATGTACGCACTCTACTGTTGATAGGTATTTGGTTGGTTCCAGTGAACTCCTATTAGCAAAGCTGCTGTGATCATTCTTTTTTTTTTTTTTTTTTTAAAAAACTCAATATTGTTTTTTTTTTTTTTTTTTTCCACGTTTATTTATTTTTGGAACCGAGAGAGACAGAGCATGAACGGGGGAGGGGCAGAGAGAGAGGGAGACACAGAATCGGAAACAGGCTCCAGGCTCCAAGCCATCAGCCCAGAGCCTGACGCGGGGCTCGAACTCAGGGACCGCGAGATCGTGACCTGGCTGAAGTCGGACGCTTAACCGACTGCACCACCCAGGCGCCCCTGCTGTGATCATTCTTACACACGTCTTTTAGAGGACACAGGCTGTAGTTTCTGTCAGCTATATTCCCAGAAATGGAACTTCAGGTTGGATCATAGGTATTTGTAATATTTAGCATCTGTCATATACTGCCACACAGTTTTCTGAAGTAGTCACGCCATATATATTCCCTCCACCAAGGCATGTTCCAGATGCTCCACACCCTAAGAAACATTTGGCATTGTCTTCTATTTTAGTTTCAGCCATTTTGTGGAGTATGTAGTAGTATCTTCTTGTGCATTTCCCTGATGACTAATGATGCTGAGCAGCTTTTTGTGTGTTCACTGGCTATTTAGATCATCTTCTTTCCAGAAACACCTGTTCAAATCTTTTGTCTACTTTTTATTTGGGTTGTCTGCCTTTTTCTTACTGACTTTTATAGGAGTTCCCTACATACTGTAGATACAAGTCCTTTGTTTGAAGTATGTATTGCAAATATCTTCTCTCTGTGGCTTGCCTTTCTCAAAGGTATCTAAGCATGAATAAAAGTTCTCAATTTCACTGAAATCCAATTTATTCAGTATTTTCTTTTATGGTTATTCTCCCATGTTTTTTTTTTTAGAAGTCTTTTGGTTGTAACATGCACATTCAAGATTATGATCCAACTCAAATTAATTTTTGTGTCAGGTGTAAGATAATGACACGGTTCATTTTTCATCTGGCCAGCCAGGTGATGCTGTACCATATACTGAAAGGATCAGCTTTCTTCCACTGAACAGCAGTGGTACCTCTGTTGTGATTCAGGTGATGATGCAGATGTGAGTCTAGTTCTGGGCTCTATTTGCTTACCTCTATTATTTTTAATATGCAGTCACACTATATTTTCCTATCTGTATCTAGAGCACCCACAGTCCCCTCACAAATAAAAATTACCAATCACTATGGATTAAAATTGCTGGTTAGCTGTGAGAAGCACTTGTTTCTTTTTCTTTGTAGCTCATGCCTTTCTGATTTCTTACTCATTTTGGTGAAGTATGTCCTCAAATGCTTTTTTCATAAATAGTTTGAGGTGGCAAGCTTTTCGTGCCTTTGCACTGACTGAAATGTCTGCATTTTGTCCCTTCATCTGAGAATAATTTATGGGTAGATTTCCGGTTCAAAAATTCTGTCAAAATCTGAAGTCTCTGCTGTCTTCTGGCATTCAAAGCTGCTGATTTTAAGTCTAATGCCAGTCTGATTTTCATTACTTTGTAGGACAATCTGAAAATGGATTATCTACCATCCTGTTCAGCCCTGGAAGACCAGAATGTCTAGGTTTATGAGTCTCTGTCCTTTATCATGGTCAGCTGTCTTTCAATCGAAAAGAGGCTGGTCATTTCCTCATGTCCAGTATCTCTTTCACCTTTTCAAAGTACTTACTAGACAGATCGTGAAACAACTGGATACAGCCTTTACCTCCTGATTTTTCCCCTCATACTTGCAACTTCTTGTCTCTGAGTTCCATCCTAGAGAACTCCTTGCTCAATCTCCTAGTTCACCACCTCACTCTTCAACAATACTTATTCTGCTATTTGATGTATCCCCCAAAGACTTTCATCTTCATGAATGATCAAGTGTATTTTATTCTAAAGAGAAACGACGATATGAATTATGCTTATTTAAAAATCTCATTTGCATCTAATTCCAAAGAATCGTATCTGCACACTCTGGAACCATATGCTATCTAACCTTCTGCATGTCTTTAAAAACAAAAAACAGGGGAACCTGGGTGGCTCGGTCGGTTAAATGTCAGACTTTGGCTTGGGTTGTGATTTTTGTAGTTCACGTGCTTGAGACCTGCATCGGGCTTGCTGCTGTCAGCATGGAGCCCACTTCGGACCCTCTGTTTCCCCCCCCCCCACCCCACCCCTTCCCTGCTTGTGCATGAACACACACACGCTATCTCAAAAACGAGTAAACATTTAAATAATAAACACACAAAAAAGTAAAAACACAAAAGGGATCAATTAAGGGTTAGTATACCAACCTATAGAAAACCTCCTATATCTTGAAAGATAAGCCTCCCAATTATTCAGGACTATAATGATAGATACACGTGTTGTCTTTTAAAAGAGGAAGAAAACCTCAAAATAGTCCATCTTCTGCAATCTTTGAAATTTCTAATATACTTCAGAGAATAAAAATCATGGTCCTTCCAATTATAATTTGCTTTTGCTTTTTCAACTCTTTCATGAACCTTCATTATTAGCCTCTGTATGCTGTGTTTGTCTTTCCCACATTCATTTGATAAAATGATCTGTTGATAACAGTTCTTAATTTAGGTGGATGTTTTCTAAGTGAGGCTTTCCAAATACATGAAATTATAATATCAAATAATTAAATACCATTTGAACACAAATATGATATAATATAACTTTGTAATATTAAATAGTTATGTAAATTTTAAATTACTCCAACCACGGAGAAGTGAATACTCACATGCTGTAAGAGGAACAACTCCCAACCATGCAAAGGCCACAAGTGTATAATGAAACCAGTATCGTATTGCAGTGCCAATACTTGTAACCAGTCCGGCAAATATGTCTTGGATTGGAAGCCGTGAAGGCATATCTGGAGAATAAACTAGAAGAGAAGAAAAAGTACATAATTTCATGAAGATTTAAAAATAGCTTAATTCATAAATATAAAATAGGCATGTAGTGCTAGCTTAACTTTCAATCTTTGTATTGCACTTATTTTTTCCTATTAAAAAAGGGAATCAAACAGTCACAATGATACCACATTTACCCAGAACTCATTGGAGAGCAAATCACGTGTTAAATGCAGAAGCCAACAAAAAAGCCTTATGTGCAGGAGAAAAGATTCAAGAGAAGTTCATATTCCCTCAGTCACTACCATGAACTTCATGCATAGCTAATTTATACATATTTTAGCATTCAAACAATATGTTTTCCCAAATTAAAGATCAGATAAAGCAAACAGGAGCAAAAGGTGAAGCTGTTGGCATGTTAAAGAAAACCCTCCTAAGTCAAAACCGCAATTAAGATACCACCTTATATCTGTCAAAGGGCTATTATGAAAAAGACAAGGAATAATACGCGTTGGCGAGGATGTGGAGAAAAAGGAACCCTCGTGCACTATGGGTGTGAGAATGTAAATTGGCACAGCCACTGTGGAAAATAGTATGGAGATTCCTCAAAAAATTAAAAACATACAGCATCATACAATCCAGTAATTCCACTACTGGGTATTCACCCAAGGAAAACAAAAACACTAACTCGAAAAGATACACGCACCCTTATATTTATTGCAGTATTACTTACAATAGCCAAGATATGGAAGCAACCCACCAAGTGTCCACTGGTAGATGAAAGGATAAAGAAAAAATACTACACACACACACACACACACACACACACACACACACACACACAGGAATATTGCTCAGCCATGAAAAATAATAAGATCCTGCCATTTGTGACAGCAAAGATGGACTTAGAAGGTATTATACTAAGTGCAATAAGTCAGTAAGTAAAATACAAATGCCATATGATTTTACTCATATATGCAATCTAAAAAACAAAACAAATAAATGAACAAAAAAGCAGTAACAGACCCATAAGTACAGAGAACAAACTGGTGGTTGCCAAAGGGGAAGGGGAGGGGGGCAAAATGGGTGAAGGACAGTGGGAGGTACGGGCTTCCAGTTACGTAATAAGTCATGGGGATAAAAAGTATAGCAGAGGGAATAGAGTCAATGGTACAATAATAGCACTGTATGGTGAAAGTTGGGTAGCTACACTTGCGGTGAGCACAACATAACAGAGTTCTGGAATCACTATGCTGTACATCAGAACTAATCTAACACCGTGTCTCAACTATACTCCAATTTAAAAAAAAGGAAGAAAGAACCCTCCTTCCCAAATACAAGCCTGAAACACAGCACTCAAAAAGTACAATCCACAGTAAAGTCATTTCATGTGGAAGCAAATACCCCGCTGATGTCTGTTAGCCAATTGCATCTCCCCAATTTCAGCACAATAACTAATATTCCAAACAGTAAATTCAGATCTCCCCATCTCTCTGTAAAATCTGGTTCAACACACTCAGAGGAAGGTTTGGCCATGTTTTAGAAAGATCTCTTTATTTTTTCTAAATGTTTATTTTTGAGTGAGTGAGAGAGTGAGAGAGAGAGTGAGAGTGAGAGTGAGAGTGAGAGTGAGAGAGAGAGAGAGAGAGAGAGAGAGAGGTGAGCAGAGAAACAGAGAATCCCAAGCAGGCTTCAGGCTCTGTGCTGTCTGCACAGAGCCCAATGCAAGGCTTGATCTCACAAACTGCGAGACCACGACCCTAGCTAAAATTAAGAGCTGAACACCCAACCAACTGAATTGCCCAGATGCCCCTAAAGTTATTGTTTTTAAAAGGAATCCTTATTGTTCAGAGATACATACTAAAATATGTACCAATGAAAATAAATGAGATTTGCTTTAAAAAGGATAGGGAGGTGGGGAACAAGAACACAGGTAAGAAATACCACGTAAAGGCCATGATTTGAAAATGAGTCAAACTAAGAGATATGAACAGGGGGCTTATTATACCTTTTTTTAATGTTTGAATTTGTCCATAATAAAAAGTTAAAAAATAAAGAAGGAAGGAACATCTCACAAATTAAATCACTCTTTCTCACATACACATGCATTTGTGTGTTGAAAGCTGACATGTAGTTTTAAAAAAGATTTTCCTGGGGCGCCTGGGTGGCTCAGCCAGTTAAGCGTCTGACTTCGGCTCAAGTCATGATCTCATGGCTAGTGAGTCTGAGCCCGGCATAGGGCTCTGTGCTGACAGCTCAGAGCCTGAAGCCTGCTTTGGATTCTGTTCTCCCTCTCTCTTTGCCTCTCCCCCGCTCACGCTCTCTCAAAAATAAACAAACATTTAAAAAAACATTTTTTTAATATTTTCCCAAAATTTTATACTTTTATTAAATATCTTTATGTTACTAGTTATAACTCCAAAACGCAATGCAAACTTCTAAAGAACTTACTTGGTGTGAAAGCAAATCTGTGCTTGCATAATTCACAGTATTCTTTTCGACTGTGTTTCAGCCACTGAACTAAGCTGCAATCAAAAATACATTAATAAGCATAGTACTTACAGCAAAGAAACTTTAAGATTTCACTGAAAGCCAATATTCTATTTTATTAAAATTTTATGTATCATAGAGCTTTTACAATTCTGACAGGTTCATATTTATAACATTTTTTAGCTTTTTATAACTTCATGCTGACAGTCCAAAACTGTAACAAATAAAAATATATATTTCTATTACTAAAAAAGTTCAATTAACTAATTGTAATCTCCTCAAGGCTAGCCTTGAATACAAAAGAATCTCCAAGCATCAACATCAGTTCTAACGCTGGTCTGATAATATTGTTACCCTAGGCAGCTAGGTCTGAATCCTGGTTGTCACTAAGTGGTTGGCTGAGTGACCTAGAAAAAGGTACTTAACCTTTCCATGCTCGTTTCCTCATCCGCATAATAATAAAAATATCCCACCTCATGGTTCTAAGAATTAAATGAATTGTGTACAAGCACTGAGTACCACCGGGCACAAAGCACTGCATAAATGTAAGCTATTATCACAACAAGTAGAATCCGAAAACCTCCATACTGCCAATGAACAAAATAAGCTCTCTGTGGCAGAAATAAACAGGTACTCACATGCACCTGGAAAACAATACCCAAATGACAGGGTATGGTAATTATGAATATAGGTAATTTCCAAATTTTCAGAATAAAATTTTTAAAAAATAATTATAGAGAAAGTTCACTGAAATAATCCCCTTTATTATATAAATGACAACACTGAAGCTGAGACATAAAATTTTCTGTAAGGATGACTCACCATTCTTGATGGATGAACTTAATACTGCCGGTACATACACAAGGATGATAAAGAGGTTTCTCAGGTGTTCCTTCTGACCGACACACTCTACATATGTCTGTGAACGAAAAAGATAAATTGAATTATCTTTCGTTATAACTTAAAAAAAAAAAAAAACAACAGAACACCTGGCATCCAACTTCAGCTCAGGTCACGATCTTACGGTTCATGGGTTCGAGCCCCGCATTGGGCTCTGGGCTAACAGCTCAGAGCCTGGAGCCTGCTTCAGAGTCTGTCTCCCTCTCGCTCTCTGCCCCTCCCCCACTCACGCTCTGTCTCCCTCTCTCTCAAAAATAAACTTAGGAAAAAAAAAAAACACACAACCTCAAAGCAAAAATACTGTGTTAAAGCAAGAATCTGTCAGCAGCAGAGATATAAAAGTGTGACTGTGATAATAAGTATATTCAAAGCTAAAAAACTCCCTAATACATAAAAAGGTGAATTGCCCTTTTGATAAGAACTATTCTCCTAAAACTGCACTCTTCTGTAACTAACAAACGTTAAATAGAAATATGCAAAATCAGGTCACCACTGGTGTCCTAAGAGTTTTAAACTCCAATCCCAACAGTTTAAAGTCCTAAGTCCGGTCCTAACAGTTTAAACTCCACAAAAAACATATCCAAGGACTTGACACAGTAACAACAGCGAGCAGCATAGGAGACACCCCTTTAGCTTCACGTCACACCACCAGAGGTCTAAGGACACGCACACACAGGGTGAGGGGGCACCCCAAAACCACAAAGGTGCCAGGCCAGAGAGAGGCAAGCTAGAGGTCACCTTAAGCAAAAGCTGCCAGAGCCCTGGACTACCTGGTCGGCAGACCTTCACCCGGCCCCACATGGCTCTGAGCACATCTATCCGTCTTCTTGCCTGGGGTGGCCCCTGGGGTGCAGAGGAAGCGCCTCACGCGAGCAATCCTCCCGGCTCCATAACGCTCCCTCTGCAAGACCACCTATGGAAATTTGGCCGCAACTTTTATTTAGACCATCTTCTCTGAGATCTTCAGGGCCAAGTGCCCACCCCAAGTGGTCGATCTGAAAGGCGACAGGCAGTGTGTACTAGGGGCAGAGACTTAGGCAAACTTGCGACCTACTTTCTCACAGGGAATTTCTCGTGAATGGGGAGTAACTGCAATCCAAGCCCGTTATTAATGCATTTAACCAGTCCCTAGCACCCGTGGGACTAGGCTGCACATGAGCTAAGCAGTGTGGTAGTTGGTCCCCAACATTAAAAAGCACCGTGTTGCTCAATCTCGAGTGGCTGAATGCCACTTACCAAACACGAGGGATTCTGAGGACTCAGGCTGGCTAACTGTTCAGCACGCTAATACCCCTGGTTATCAACAAGCCAGACAAACCACTGCCGACACAGAAAGGGCATATACCACCACCCATGGAGGAGCTTTTGCCGTGCCGATTCTGTCTGCACAGGAGCCGGGAGGGGTTGTCCAGGTTGAGTCAAATCAGGCACACACTCCAGGGTTGTGCCTTCCAGCTTCAGCTTCGGAACCACACCCTCCAGCTACCACCACTCAAAGGACTTTGGTTTCCTGGAAGCAGCCTGTGGGGTCATGAGAACAATGCTGGCGATGTGCATCTGTTTACAGCCAGAACTGCACTGGGTACTCGGATCCGAAGCCTCTTCAAACCTCCCACTTTCACCTTCCTCCTTGATTAACGAAAACATCTTTGGCAAAAGTTTTCACTCTGGTCCGTCTTGCACCATTCTAAGACTTTGGGCTCTTGCAACAATATGAATGTCCCAACAATTCTGCTCAATCAGCCTCTGCAAAGTTCTGACACAAACAAAATAGAACCACACTAGAATTCCATGATTCCCGGGGCCGTATCCTGGCAGCTCAAGTCTGCTTTGAGTACTCTAATTTTCTCCAAACATACACTTCAGCCTAGGGAAACTAGGCTAAGAGCCAGGAGCTCACTAGAGGCAGGGGGTGGGGACCTGCAAGGACCCTGCAGTAGACCCACAGGGAAGCAGGAGATCCAGTATCACACGAACATTTTAAGTACACCGAATTCGGTATCTGCACTGAAGCTGGGATCAGCACCAGACTTGCCCTGCGACGGATCCTCCTCAAAGGATTTAAAATGGACTCATTCCAACTATAGGACCTCAAAAGAGACCAGTGTTGTTTTTCATCACTGCTCTCCCTGGTCGCAAGCAGGTCATCTGTGCATCTGTGGTCTTTCTTGGTTGGGGTATTTGACCATCAAGCTACATTTATGCTACCAAGTCTGGACTCCTGGTTGTGATGGTCGCCACTAAAGGCACTGGGACTTCTACCTAAAGTAGTTGACAGGTCCAAGAGACAGGCGACCAATCTGGGTCATCTAGAATCACCAGAGATGCTGGTGCCTATGGGCATCGATTAGTTCCACGATTATCAGAATTATCCAGGTATGAGCAGAATAAGCACTCAAAGCCATGTGGAACATGACCACACCAGGCCACAAGTACTAGGATGCCCGTGGATTGACTTTAGAGATAGGCATGTGCTACTGAGGGATTAATCAGGTAGGGTGGTTTGGGTGCAAATGTGGGTGAGCCAACGCAGACCCGAGGCAAAGCAGTCCCACCTCACCCTGTCTCTGCAGGCAGCTCTCAGGCAGTTGCAGAAGTAGGGCACGGCAGCAAAAGTGTGGCACGGAGTGTAATGCCATCAGGACACAGTGTAAAGGAAAGCAGCAGCAATACTGCTGCACCCACACAAATAAGGGTAGTTATGTCACCCTCCAGAAACAAGGTGACTGAGTAAGGAGTGCCTTTGTGGGCACACTGCTGCCAACAGGATGCAGTGACGACGGGGAAGGGATACTCGTGTGTGCCAACAGTTGATGCCACTGGGCTCATCCTGCAATGGGGACCAGCCCCACAAGGACGGCGCAGCCCCCATGTGGCAAGAGGAAGCTATAGGGAGGACCGTGTATTGGCCAGATTGGGTGGGGCTCCTGAAAAGGAGCTGTAGCTCTGCGTTGACAGTGTGCAGCCTGCTTGAGATTCTCTCTTTCCCTCTCTGCCCCTTCCCAGTTCACGTTCTCTCAAAATAAAAACTTAAAACAATGTAAAATAAAATGTGATAAAACTTTCACTGGCTAGATCTTCATCAGGGGAAGAAAGCAGAATAACATTTAAAAAATATGTCTCAACATTCCTAAAAGCCTGTTTCTGTGCACCAACAACCCAATTCTAATTTAAAAACCATTTATTCTAAATGACTTTAATATGGAACTTGGTCCAAAAAATATTACAAATCTCTTCTGCAGTACTGACCCTTTGTTTTCCCACATCATGAAGATGTGACTAAGTTTCGTTCAAAAGCACCTCATGTATAAATATTACCCTAAATGGAAAGGTGAAGATTGTTGGTATAAACTAGAATGGTGATAAGCCCTAGCTATAAAATACTTGTAAGGCCAACATTTGGCAGTTTAGCAGTCCCCAATCCCTGATTAGACTGTGTCATGGGCATAGCCACACCTTATTAGGGAACTGGAAGCTGGGAAAAGCTGCCAACAGAAAGGCTGCACCTGCTCTCACTCTATATCCTCAATTAAATTTCCTTATCCAGTCTGTGTGTGGACTAGGAAGGAATGGAAGCTTCTTCCCTGTCAATCCGTGTTCCAGTAAAAAAATCTGAAACAAGGCATAGGTATACAGAGCTAAACATTTTTTCTGGAAGGATACATAAGAATGAAGTCATTAGGAAAATGCAGTTAAAATCACAGTAAGATGGTGACTGACGGCTGCACAACAATTAAATGTGACTATATTTAATTCCAGTGAACTGTACACTTAAAAATGATTAGAATGGTAAATTTTGTTATGCATATTTTACTACAAAAAAATTTAAATCACAGTAAGATACCACTACATACCGATTAAAATGACAAAAAGGAAAAAAAATAAAACATTTTTACCATACGACCCAGCAATCCCATTCCTAGGTACTTAATAAAATGAAAATTTATGTTTGCATAAAGACCCACATGAATTTGTACAATGGCTTCATTCATAATTTCCCCTAAATGGAAACAACCAATCCAAGCATTCCACAATTGGAGAACAGATAAACTGTGGTACATCTGATATTCTTTTCTACAACAGAATACTGTTAAGCAATAAAAAGGAATGAAATAATGATATATACAACAATGTAAATAAATCTCAAATTAATTGTATGTTAAGCAAAAGAAGCCAGACTGAAAAAAGCTCCATACTATATTATTCCATTTATGACATTCTAGAAAAGGTAAAACTAGAGTCAGAAACACATCAGTGGTTGTCAGGGTCTCTGCCCAAAAAAGGGAACAGGGGTATTTTGAGAAGTGGCTGAACTATTCCATACCTTGAATGTGCTAGCTACATGACTGTCTGCATTTGTCAAAAACTCATGGACATTACCATTGATAAATGGATAAAGATGTGCTGTAGGGGCGCCTGAGTGGCTCAGTCTGTCGGGCAACTGACTCTTAATTTTGGCTCAGGTCATAATCTCATGGTTTGTGGGTTCGGGCCCTGCGTGGGGCTCTGCAATGACAGCGGAGCCTGCTTGGGATTCCCTCCCTCCCTCCCTCCCTCCCTCTCTCTCTCTCCCCCTCAAAAATAAATAAACATTAAAAAAAAGAGAGAGAGACATGTTATATACACATACAATGATTGTTATTCAGCCATAAAAAAGAATGAAATCTTGCCATTTGCAACATATGAATGGATCCAGAGAGATTATAGCTAAGTGAAAAAAGTCAGAGAAAAACACATACCATATGATTTAACTCACATGTGGAATTTAAGAAACAAAACAAATGAATAAAGAAAAAAAGAGAGAGACAAACCAAAGACAGCCTCTTAACTACAGAGAACAAACAGGTGGCTACCAGAGGGGAGGTAGGTGGGAGGATGGGTGTTAGGTGAAGGGGATTAACAGTACACTTATCATGATGAGCACTAATATAGGAACCGTTGAATCATTATATTGTATACCTGAAACTAATATAACACTGTATGTTAACTACACTGGAATTAAAAAACTACACAAACTGACCCAGACCAAAAAAAAAAAAACGAAAACACAAACAAAAACAAAAAACCCCGTGAACATTAAATAGTAAGGTAAATTAAAGTATCGTTTAAATACTTTAATTGAAGAACAAATGGGAAAGGGTAATGACATGAAAGTTACTGTTCCCTCACTCAAATGTAGTCTGATGAAGTTGCATACTGAAACGTATCCCAACATACACATTAATTTCATCCAGTCAGACAGGAACTAATGCCATTAGGGACTGTGGAAATCATCAGCACTGGACATTAAATATTTCTGGCATTCCTTTCTGGATAAATAATAGGACTGCCCTCCCTGCCACTCTGAAATTAGAAATGAAATACAAGCTAGAGTGATGTGTACCACTTCTGGGTAGAAAACTCTGGGAGCTAACGAACACAACTCACCACACTGCATTTTCCTGCCTTAACGACTGTGGAAGCACACTAACATGGAGCTTCCAGCAATCTAGGTTTCCACATGACCGCAGGTACCAGGGGCATCTCTCCCCAGCCTGTACCAGACATGATGCTCAGGGAGAAAGAAACCTCTGTCGCTTTAAGCTGCCGTGACTTCTGAGTTGTGCCTAAGACATAAATTAGCCTATCCTGTTTCAGAAAGGGTCTTAGCAGCTTCGGGGGCAGGGGAGAGCAACTAAAACACAACTACCACCAACACAGAAAGTCAGAGAAAGACTAACCTGTTTTGTATACTAAAATCAATCACACCACCCAACACCTCAACAGAATAATATGGCCAAGGTTATAAGACAATAAAGTTTGCATAAGGCACAGCCTGAGGCCTTTTAGTAAAACTGAAATAATAAAGTTCTGTGGTAGAACAAGGCTCCCACCGGATTTACATGCAGCAAAACTACAAATCTTGTCAGGCCAAAGTAAAAACATCGCATTTTACTTGTTAGGAATGCAAACCTGCTTAGAAACAGTGAAGAGAAACTCTTCCTGCCTTTTTTTCCCCCCTTCCCTCTCCCCAGGCTCTTCCCGCTTTTCAAAAGTAAATTTCTTCTGTTTAATCGTGTGGGAACTTTTGTGGCTTTATTTGAATACCTAATATCTTCACAAAAGCATACCCTTTAATAGCACAGAGCCTAGCTCAATAAATATATGTGTTTTTTTGTTTGTTTGTTTTTTTACTGAAAAACTTCAAATCCTTAGTAACTGAGTATGGAGATGGCCCAGGAAATGAGAGGGAGGGAGAAAAGAACAACCAGTAAGAAGAGTAGGTTACCAAGTTGGAGTCAGCTGTGGAAGTCAACACCCGTACTGGTTTGGCCCATCCCATCAATTTTTCTAGCCAATAATCCAGTTCACCAAATGTATCCTAAGCACCTACTACAGAAAAAAGAAGAGCTTTGGGTAGATGTCATTATTTTTAGGCTATCATCTACCTTGAATGTTTTTCCACATAAGATTTTAAAATGTTTGCACAATCCTTCAGGTAATCAACTAATGATAACTCAAAAAGCAAAGGGTTGGTAAATTATTAAAAGACTTTATTTTCCAGAACAAGTTTACATTTACAGAAAATCTGAGAAGACAGCGCAGTGTTCTCATACGCACAGCACCTAGTATCACGTTTTTAACACCTTACATTAGGATGGTACTTTTGTTTGAATCTAATGAACTAATATTCACACATTATCATAAACTAAAATCAACAGTTCATTCAGATTTCCTTTCTCTGCACCAAATATCCTTTTTTTTTTTGTTCCAAAATCCACCTGACGTTTATTTAGCTGTCATGTCTCCTTAGCTTGGCTAAGAGTTTCTCTTGGCTCTGGCAGTTTCTTAGGCTTTCCTTGTTTCTGATGACTTCGGTTGTTTTAAGGAGTATTGGGTAGGTATGCTGTAGGATGTCTTTTTCAGAACGTCTCATGTTTTGCTCATGATTAGAATATGGGGCTATAGGTCTGAGGGAAGAAAATCACATAGGCAAAGTGCCATTTTCATCACATCGTATTAAGGGTATATACCATTAACATGAATTATGATTGTTAATGTTGGCCTTGAGTCATTTGGCTGAAGTAACAAAGGATTTTTAATATCTGATTACCAATAGAATTTTACAATTAGTAGCTATGATCACAGTAGGCAAATATTAATATAGGATTGAAAAATATTACTCAAAATGTCAGTGAATAACCTACATACCCAAAACCAGGGGAATGGGCAAATTAAATTGTGGTACATTCACTACATGGAATATAGAAAAATGCAAAATGTTAAGTAAACAAAATGGGAATAAAAACTGAAATAAAATACACACTGTACTTCCTACTAGGTAAAAATATCAGAATAGCCTAAAAGAGAAAATACAAAAAAAAAAAAAAACCAACATAGCCATTATAATTGGTTAGATGAGAACACTGGTGATTTTCTTGCCTTCCTTCCCCAAAGTTTCTAGTGCTTCACTGCCACTCTCTACCTGGAAAAGTTTGCCTATAAAAAAATGTACATGGGGCGCCTGGATGGCGCAGTCAGTTAAGCGTCCGACTTCAGCCAGGTCACGATCTCACGGTCCGTGAGTTCGAGCCCCGCGTCAGGCTCTGGCTGACGGCTCAGAGCCCGGAGCCTGTTTCAGATTCTGTGTCTCCCTCTCTCTCTGCCCCTTCCCCGTTCATGCTCTGTCTCTCTCTGTCCCAAAAATAAATAAACGTTGAAAAAAAAAATTAAAAAAAAAATGTACATAATTAGGCCTTGCAAACACAGGATTCAAAATCCTAATTCTACATATAGCCCAAGGTTTAGTTATTTTCTCTCTCCAGATAACTTATTACAAAATGAACATTCACCTGTACTGTTGCTCTTGGAAGCCTGAAAACCACATTTTTTGGGCTTCTTTGCTGACTAGGCTTGAGTTGCATTCGGTCAACAAGCACTTTTGCCGGAAAAGGTAAAGCCATTTCCTACTACTGGCTCTGAAAACAGCAGTGGCGGCTACCTGCAGGTGCTGTGGACTCCTGCAGTAGTTACAGATCCTGGTGGTGATTCTGCCAGCAGCACAGGCAGTGGCTCCAATGGCTTTGGGAGGGGTGGGCTGGGTATCAACGCATTCCCTCTCAGCTCCAGATTCGTTCTTCAGTATCCGTCCAGTGGTAAGAGACTGAATCCTGAAGCCTTTCTTTACACAAACATGTCAGTACAGGGTGCTGGAGGGACAAGGCAAGAAGAAGGAAGTGGTTTTCCGGCTCCTGCTGCACTGTCAGTAGGTCTGTTATAATGTCTACCTTTTCACAATCCTACTGGTAAGAAGAACCCAATACACTCCAGGCCTTGTACCTAACAATGGTAGCCAAGTTCCTCTGCATGCCCATCCATCAACTCTGGCTTGCCTGCACCCTGGAGGGTTGCTTCCTGCTTGCCCAGAAACTGCAGACCAGCTCTGAACAACTCCACATTTCTCCAATGTCTGAACCACAGACGTGAGGGGGGCCCCACCAATTCAGAACGTGTCCCTACTTGGATAGACTCCCTCTTGTCCAAAGTACCCTTTACAGTATGCTTTATACCTTTATAGCTACGCTCTTACTGTAGCTTAATAATTCTTTCAACTTCCTCTGGCTAAATTACTGTGTGTTTTCTGTCTCCTCACTAGACCAAGACTGCAAAAAACAAACAAACAAAAAACAGTAAAAAAAGAAAAAGAAGATTTAAAAAACCAAGTGGAAGGTTTAGAATTGGAAAATACAGGGAGTGTGGGCTCATCATCCTGGACTTGAGCTCGACAGCAATGGCTACCACAAGAAACAGCACTTGTACAATTCTTTGGACTTGCCAGCTGGACTAGCTGTTTCTTCCTTCCATGAACATCATGTTGTTTTTTGAAACATCATGTTTACCATGGGTAAAAAAAACTGAGAAAACAAAAACAAAAACAGTTATTCAGGTCTAGGTATTCGGCAGACATTTTATCACAAAAGAATCAAGTGAGCCCAGGAGTGAAGGAAAACAACTAACGATATTTACTGCCAATAATAAAAATCAAACTTTCAGACAAAAATTATGATTTTAGAAAACTTGTATCCATCACAACGAGCATAACAGCCTCTCTAATACCTAAAAGGCTTTTCAAGACGAGCTAGGTGGTGACGTTAGTGAATGGAAGCTTTTCTACTACCATTTGGAAGATATGCAGAACTCAGCGACTATCTACCAAAAGATCAACACATCATGCTACAAAACCATGCATGAGTAAAAAAATAACCCAATAGATTTTTAAAAATAGCTTTATTGAGGAATAAGTGACATTCAATAAAATGCGCTTAAATATCACTTGGTACACTTGACAATGATAAAACGGTCACCACAACTGAAATAAGGTATCCATCACCACCAAAATTAACTCAAGTTCCTTGATAATCTCACTGTCCCACTCTCCTCTCCGCCCCATTCCTAAGCAAGTACCTATCTGCATTCCAGTACTTTGGATTAACTTGCATTCTCTAGAGTTTTATGTAAGTGGCACATACCCTGGCTTCTTCTTTCACTCACCCTAATTATTTTGAGATTCATCTATGTTGTTACGTGTATCAAAAGTTCATTTCTTTTTAGCACAGACTAGTATTCCACTGTATGGATGTGTCACAATTTGTTTATCCATTCGTCTGTTGATGGGCATTTGGGCTAGTGCAAGTTTTGGGATTTTACAAATAAAACTGCTATGTACATGCACATACGAGTTTGTAGGCATTCATTTCTCCTAGTAAACCCCTAGGAGTGCCATGGCTGGATCATGTGTTAAGTGCATGTTTAACTTTCTAAGAAACCGCTACACTGATTTTCAAAGTGGCCGTACCATTTTACATTCCCACCAGCAGTACACGAAAGCGCCGGTTGTTCCACATTCTCACCAACATTTGGTATGGTCGTCCTTTACAATTTCATCCTTTCTAACAGGTACACAATAGAGATATCTCATCGTAGTCTTCTTTTGTTAACAGCTTTATTGAAACACACAAATTATAAAGCTCAACAACTTAAAGTATTCAATCTGATGGTTTTTAATTTATGTACAGAGTTATGCAACCATTACCACAATCTAGTTTTTTAACAACTTCATCATCCCAAAAAGAAACCTTGTAACAATATATCAACAGTCACTCCTCATTCTTTGTTTTTATACAGATTTGCCTATAGGGGATATTTCACACAATTTGAATCATATGAAATGTGGTGTTTCAGGACTAGCTTCTTTCACCTAGCATAATGCTTATGAGGTTCAGCCAAGTTGTAATACATACCAGTATTTCACTCCTTTGTATTTCCAAATATTCCATGTTATAGATCTACCACATTTTACTTATCCATTCATCAGATAATAGACAACGGATTGTGACATTTTTAATCCTCTTGGGTATATACCTAGGAATGGAATTGGCAGCTCAGTTTAACTTTTTGAGGTTAATTAGCCACACTATATACATTCTCACCAGAAATGAATGGAAGCTCCAATTTCTCCACAATCCCAACAACACTGATTATCCGTCCCTTTTGATGACACTCATTGTTGTGGGTGTGAATTCTTTCACTGTCATCTTGATTTGCATGTACCTAATGACCAGTGATGCTCTGCATCTTTTTATATGCTTACTAGCCATGTGCATATATCCTCTGGTGAAGTTTCCAAAATCTTTGGGCCATCTCTTAAACTGGGTCATTTGTGGGCACCTGGATGGCTCAATTGGCTAAGCATCTGACTTTGGCTCAGGTCAAGATCTCGAAGTTCGCAAGTTCGAGCCCCTCATCAGGCTCTGTGCTGACAGCTGAGTCTGCAGCCTTCTGATTCTGTGTCTCCCTCTCTCTCTCCCCTCCCCCATTCACACTCATCTCTCAAAAATAAACATTAAAAAAAACTTTTTTTAATTGGGTCATTTGTTTTCTTCTTAATTGAGTTTTGAGAGTTTCTTATATACTCCAGTAAGTCCTTTTATCAGATATATGTTTTGCAAACATTTTCTGTGGCATGTCCTCATTCTCTAAACAGTGATGAATTTTGATGCCATCTAATTTAACAATTTCTTCTTTTAGGGATCATGCTTTTAGTGTTGTACCTAAGAAATCTTAGCAAACTAACCCAAGATCACAAAGATTTTCTCCTATGTTCTTCTAAAACTTCCACAGTTAGGTTTTTCATTTAGATCTAACATCCCTTTGGGCTAATTTTGGTACATGGTCCAAGGAATGCCTCAAACTTCATTTTCTGCCTTTGGACAATTATTCCAGCACCATTTGTTGAAAAACTATACTTTCTCCACCGAAATGCTTTTGTATCTTTTTTCTTTTCCTTTTTTTTGGGGGGGGGGCGGGGGAGAGAGAAAGAGAGAGTAACGAAGTTTGAGCAGGGCAGAGGGGAAGAGGGAGAGAGAGAATCCCAAGCAGGCTCCAGGCTCAGCACAGAGCCCGACACAGGGCTCGATCCCATGACCCTGAGACCATGACCTGAGCCAGACGCTCAACAGATGGAGCCACCAGGCACCCCTGCTTTTGTATCTGGATTAGTCAAAAATCAATTGTCTATATACGTATGAGTCTATTCCTGGACTATCCTGAGCCATCAGACCAATGGATTTTAATTTAAGTTGATTTAATTTTTAAAAGGTGATATATATGTTTTCAGATGTAATACTGCTTAAAGAAACTACTACTTGTCAACTTTTGGCATAGTATCAAAGGATATCAAAAATTACCTGAAAATATACCTCCCTTTTCAAATTACCTGTGTGAAGCCAAATTTTCTTCATACACTTTAACCAAAACATATGGCAAGAGGAACTACAGAGGCAGAGATGTGAATCCAATTGTCTTGTAAGAATCCAGGCATAAAAGAGATTGGCAAAAAATTCAAACAATGATACTCTTCTCACTGAGGTTTTTATCTTGGAAAATACATTTATCATAAAGTTATTTTTGTTAACATGTATTGTATTTAAAGTTCTGTTTTCATTTCTAATAGAGTAAAAAGATAACCCCTACATAAACAAAAGTCCTGGGGCACCTGGGTGGCTCAGTCGGTTGAGTGTCCGACTTCAGCTCAGGTCACGATCTTGCGGTCCGTGAGTTCGAGCCCCACGTCAGGCTCTGGGCTGATGGCTCGGAGCCTGGAGCCTGCTTCAGATTCTGTGTCTCCCTCTCTCTCTGCCCCTCCCCCGCTCATGCTCTGCCTCTGTCTCAAAAATAAATAAACGTTAATAAAAAAATTAAAAAATAAATAAACAAAAGTCCTATGGCTCCTCAGTATTTAAAAGTGTAAAAGGAGGGGCACCTGGGTGGTTCAGTCAGTTAAGCGTTCAACTCTTGATTTCGCTCAGGTCATGATTCCAGGTCATGGGATTAAGCGTCTGCTTAAGATTCTCTCTCTCATGGGGCACCTGGATGGCTCAGTCAATTAAGCGTCCGACTTCGGCTCAGGTCATGATCTCGAAGTTCACAAGTTCGAGCCCTGCATCAGGCTCTGTGCTGACAGCTCAGAGCCTAGAGCCTGCTTCTGATTCTGTGTCTCCCTCTCTCTCTGCCCTTCCCTGCTTGTGCTCTTGCTCCCTCTCTCTTTCTCAAAAATACATAAAAACATTAAAAACACACACACACACTCTCTCTGTCCCTCTCTCCTGATCACTCTCTCTAAAATTAAAAAAAAAAAAAAAAAGTGTAAAGGAATCCTAAGTCCAATGGTCTACAAACTGTTCCATTTAATAAAAGTGCCTCTGAGGAACTTTGAAATGGCTAAGAATGGGGGAATTCAATATTTGATAAATGGAGAAGAAAGAGACAAGGAACCTCCAAATCTTCTATCTCAAAAGTGCTATAATAGAATTACATACTAAAAATACTAAATTTGATTGTATACAAATTATACCTTATTAACCTATCAGTACAGAATACACAAGTGGAAGCAGGGAAGTGAGAGAGAAAAGTAAAAAAGACATTGTAATTAAGTTCAGTTATAAGAAATAAGTGTACAGAAAATGTGCCATGTCTTCCAAGCCTTCAAGAATTTATGCCTGTTATGGACTCAATTGTGTTGTTTCCACCAGCTCTACCAAAATTCATAAACTGACGTCCTAATACCTAGAACCTCAGAATGACTGTATTTCTAGACAGGGTATTTAAGGAGATAATTAAGTTAAAAAATAAGATCATTTGGATGGCCCCTAAGTCAACATGAGTGGTGCCTCTGTAAAAACAAGATTAGGGCACAAACATGCAAAGAAAGAAAACCATACAGAAGGCACAAGAAGAAGACACAAATCTGCAAGCAAGGAGAGAAGCCTCAGAAGAAACCAGCCCTGCAGACACCTTGGTATCAAACTTCTGGTCTCCAGAACTGTGAGAAAATAAGTCTCTATTAAGTCACCCAGTCTGTGATCCTTTGTTATGGCGCCTGTTGAAAATATAATATCCAAAACTGAATTCATCTCTTCCCATTCAGAGCTAATGAAACTACACAAGAAATCATTCTTAAATCTTCCTTCCTATATCACCTCATCAATCACTATTTTCTATTAATTCTACCCTGATCTGTTTCTTCTTTCTCATTCTTTCCATTTCCACTGCCTGAATTTAAACCCCTATATAATATCTTGCCCAGCCCACTGCAATAGCATTCTAAAATATAGTCTGAATTAATCAGTTTTCCCTTGGGGTCTTACTTCCTGTTACCTTTTTAAGAACACTCTCCATTCTACCTGTATTATACTAAAAATAAGCAATCTTCATGTCCTTAGAGGAGAGAAGTAAAGCCCAACTAAAATAAGCCTGGTCTGGAAGAGGATACCCAGGTAGCTCAACATTAATCACTCACCAGCATTCCAGCCCAGAAGATATTCTAGTTCAACAATGGAGGAAACAACTTTTGGGATGTCTGCCCTGAATCGAGAATGGACACTGACAGCCATGACTTTTATTCTTTTCCTTTTTATTGAACTATAACTGACATATAACATTACTTTTGAGTGTATGACATAAAGATTCAATATATGTAACATGTGAAATGACCACAGTAACTCTAGTTAAGTCCATCACTACACGTAATTTTTTTCTTGTGATAAGAACTTTTAAGATCTACTCTGTTAACAACTTTCACATACATAACATAGTACTGACTATTGTTATGGGGCTGTATACTACATCTCCAGGACTTGTAACTGCTGGTTTGCAGCTTTTGGCATGATTTTTACTTTTCCATCATCTTTCCCACCATCACACAGCCACCTGGATCATGGGTAGGCACCTGATCCCACACGGGCCAATCAGATTCTAGCTCCCAGAAATCTGGATTTAAGATTAAGTTGATGAGGAAAGAGATCTATTCACGGAAATAGCCATGGACACAATGGCAAGACAATTTATGCCTCACCTCTGCTCAAAACCCTCCCTATCTCACAACAGTAGAAGTCAAGTCCTACATACCCGTTCTGCTTCTACACTGGTCCCATGATCTCTGACCTCATATTTTACTTACTCTTCCCCCAACTCATTCACTCCATTGTAGCTACACTGGTCTCCTGACACACTCCCATCTTAGAGAGTTCACACTGGCTATTCTCTCTGCCTAGAATTCTCTGTGCACAGAGTATTTGCGTATCCAACTCCCTCTCTTCGCTCCTTCTCAGTGAGGCCTTCCTTCACTGCCATAGTTAAAACTGAAATCCCGTCCTCCCACCCTGGCACACCTTATTCCCTCCAGATTTACTCTTCTCCACAACATTTATAACCTTCCAGCTATGCCATATAATTTATTTTCTGTCATCCCTTCCTCCCCTACCAAGCCAAAAGCAAGAATGTAAACTCTATGAAATGAGGGATTCTGTCTATTTTGTTCTCTGCCTAGCCCAAGAGCATAAAATAGTGCCTGGCTTCTAACAGGTGCTCAAATAAACATTTGTCAAATAAGTGCATGTCTGCTTGGTGATAAGCCTGCCAATGCAGTGAAAGCTGATCTGTGGTGAGAAGAATGAAGCAGACTTGTCTGGAAGCAGAGATGAAAGACCATGTGGTTCTAGAAAGATGGTAACTAGCTGTCTGGTTCTGACAACTTCCCATACTTCTAACTCCTTTCTTCCAAATCTATGTCATCTCAAGTTTTTGCCATAGTAAATATACAACACGATCGACTGCAATACACTTTCAAATTTATACCCTCCCAATGTTTCACAAAGCATATAAAATAATTGCTTTGGCATTCCGTAAACAAATTGCCGATAAGATTTTGAACTGTGTTCTGCTAGCAAGTAGTAATTTAGCAAAATAAAAAAATCGGGTCTGTATCACTGGACTGAAATGATAACACTCTACTACGGCAAAATGTATTTAGTATCTTTATGAGGGTTTCATACATCAATACTTGCTTCCAACATCCATTCCAACAGCGTGGTGTTTTTCCTTTTAAGAAATGTATATCCTTGAGGGGCCGTGTCAGTTAAGTGTGCGACTTTGGCTCTTGTCATGATCTCATGGGTTCATGAATTCGAGCCCTGTATCAGGCTCTCTGATGTCAGCATGGACACCGCTTTGGATACTCTGTGCCCCTTCTCTTCTCTCTCTGCCCCTCCCCCGCTGGTTCTCTCTCTCTAAATAAACATTTTTTTTTAATGTATATCCTTGAGCAAAAGACATATATATATTTTTTGAAACCAAAAAATCTCAGTGCATTGCAGGATCAGACTCCTAATCCATAAAATGAGGAAGCTGTGTATCTAAGGTATCCTCTTACATTTAAAGACTTGATGATAGCAGTTTACATAACGCATCTCCACTCATACAAAATACATACAAAAAACAATATGAATGACTCACACATCCTCTGTTATGAAACTAGATCATAAACCTGTTGATTTTACAAAAACAAAATTTAATACCCCAAACACTTTTTAGAGATCTTTAAAATCTAGCAAACACTTATTATGAAGGGCCAAAATCCATCTAGCAAATTATCAGTTTTCTAACAGACTTTAGTACTGTTTACCACAAATACAAAACATTCTGAGCATTACAACATCATCTGTGATACCCTAGAGGAAAGCGACATGGCTTTTTAAAATTTTTTTTTAACTTTATTTATTTTTGAGACAGAGAGAGACAGAGCAGGAACAGGGGAGGGGCAGAGAGAGAGGGAGACACAGAATCCGAAACAGGCTCCAGGCTGTGAGCCGTCAGCACAGAGCCCGACGCGGGGCTCGAACTCACGGACCGTGAGATCGTGACCTAAGCCGAAGTCGGATGCTTAACCAACCAAGCCATCCAGGCACCCCTCGACATGCCATTTTTAAAGGAGGGAAGAGTTACACACTGTATAGTTGGTATTTTAATTACATTCTTCATCTTTGCTCAGATTAACATACTAAAAATACAAAAGTAAACATTATCAGTGTTTTTAATAATAAATGACAATTTTTGAAAATTTAATTTTCTTTACATTTTTTTGGTCATTTTCTTTCATTTTTACTGTGTCCTACAGAAAAACTGTTTCTTTTATAGTCAGATAAAAAAAAAAACCCAAATGCATTTTAAGAAATAATCTGTAATAACTAGTTTAGCAAATAGAGCAGTTGTTTCCAAGCTTTTTTTTCACTTTATCATGAAATAATTCTCTATAACCCTCTCTTTCCTTTCAATGTTTTTCCAAGTTAAACTTAAATTAATTTTGAAAATTTCAGAAGATTTCTGATTTGGAATTTAGCAAAGTGAGCAGGAGAAGTACTAAAATTCACTTTCATTTCATGACTAATAGCTTCATAAAACAAATGCCCAAAAAAAGGTTCTGTCAAAATACATAAATGATTCATCCTATAAAGGGAGTGACAAAAATAAGTTATTTATTATCTATTTTAGCCACAGGGTCTAACAGACCTGAGTCTGAATCTTACCTCTGATATGCGCCATCTAGATGACCCTGGGCAAGTCACGTAATCATACCAACCCGACCCCTCACCTCAAACCCCCCCCCGACACTCCCCCTTTCCTCTCTGTAAAGAGTGGATACCCTAAAAATGTGGAGAGAATTAAAGAAGATGTGTATAAAGTGTTCAGTAAACACTGCCACACACACGTACTCAATACTAGTTATTTCAATAAGAAACAGTGTTCAAGTCAGTAAGTAAAAATCATTTATGCCTTACCCTGATTATAATTTTACAAGGAAAAACAATGTTGAAGCACTGGAAGTACGTTGAAAATCATCCTTTCATGATTCCATATGAACCTCCAGATTCTGCAATTCCTGATTTACCACTAACTATAGCACCATAAGTGTAGGCAAGTACTAAGCGCCCAGGCTCAAAGAATGGAATTTAGGGTTGCCAGCACACATCGAGTGATAAATAAATAAATACGTGCCTTACTAGATTGAGTCATTAAAATGTGAATCCGAAATGACGTAACATCTTTGCAGATGGAAATTCACACACAAGGACCATCTGTCAAAAACAAAGTAATTCCTAACCTCTCAGCAGCTTTACTATTTTTTTCCAAGGGAATCTCCTGTGGCGACTAGCTTCACTCACTGGGTGTAATAAACACAACGGAGACATAATGGAAGGAAACGTCGATTGGTAATCAGAATATCTGGGCTAAAAATCTCTTACAAGTGTGTGAAACGTGGACCAGCTGTTAAAACAACTGAGCCTGAATTTCCACACCTATACCTACCTACTCCACCGGACCACTATGAGGATCAAACGTAAAGGCACGTGGGTATGCTCCGTAAGCCATCACACACAAATGTCATTACAGCCTAGGTTCTTATTATCCAATGAAAGATTTATTTAAAAAATAAGTCAAGTTCAACCAATTCTTCACATACACTAAGATCTTAAACTTTTTATCACTATTGCATGCCATGGCAGTGCTCCACGATTTTCATCCAAAACCACCCAAATCGCAATCCATTAAGGCTGCAAGACATATCCCCACATAAAGCCACTCAACGCATCAGGGCATCTTCACTGATAACCAAACCATCAAGAAACAGGATAATGTAGTAATTTCCTCTACAGACACACTAAATTATTTGGTCGATTCTAAAAAGATAAAACCGCCTGAACGTGAACCCACCCTACCCTTCGGTGGATAAGCAAACGCATTTCCATACCCCTAGACGTCTATACCTCATGTATTCAGTTTACACGGGTTAACAAACAGCCGTATCCCAAACACTCACAAAACAAAGCACACAAACCCCCGCTTGCTAGTGTCAGGGATTGGACACAAAATAAACTACACCGAAACAAAAGAATTCCAAACAATCTCCCTCCTCCTAATAACCTCGCTGGACCTTACTCTTCCACGTTTAGTAAACAAATTATTTGGGGGCAGGGACGCACAGGGCAAGGTTCTAAAATAGGAGTCAGTCAACCGCACTCAGCCGTCACCTGGCGGGGCATTTTTCGCGAAGTTTCAGAGTCAACAAAGAAGTTTTGTCGTCAGGGGATAGGGCCTGTACAGCAATAGGCGAAACGACAATAAGGAAGACAAAACCGAGTGGGGGATGGGCGTGGAATACGCCCCCGTACTTCGGGCTGCGACCACTGCAGGTCCCCCGGGGACGTGCGGGGGGGGATGGAGGGGCAGGGAGGCCGCGCCAGCCCGGAGCCCCGCAGCCCCGCGCCCCCGGCGGGTTCGCGCCCCCGGCGGGTTCCCGCCCCCCGCGCGCACGGGCGGGAAACGGTGGGGGGCGCCGAAGGGTCACCTTCGGCTCCCCCCCCCCCCCCCCCCCCCCCCCCCCCGCCCCCCCTCCCCGGGCGACCTGCAGGGGGGGCCACCCCCCCGGGGGCCCGCCCCCCCG
>NW_024412377.1:7447943-7454719 GCF_014898765.1 Herpailurus yagouaroundi | reverse complement strand
CCCCCGCCCCGAGGGGAGGCGCCCCCGCCGCGCCGCCCGGGCCCGTCGCCCGTCTCGGGCGCCGCGGCCAGAGCGCGGGCCTGGCCCGAACCCAGACGCCGGTGAAGGGCGCGGGCGCCGCCGCTTACCTTCCTCGGCGGTGTCCATCTTGTCTGGGGGGGGCGGCGGTGACGCAGCCGCGAGGCACCCGCGGCCGGGGCCGGAGCCTTCCGGCCCGGGAGGGGAGGGAGGGAGGGAGGGGGAGGAGGGAGGAGGGAGCGGAGCCGGGCTAGGCAGGTGCGTGTGCTCAGGTGCGAGAGAGGAAACGAGAGGAAGGAGAGAGGGGGAGAGGGAGAGGGAGACAGGCTGACAGAAAGCGGCCGCGAGAGGGGAGGGGGAGGGGCGGGGAGATCGGGGCGGAGAGGCCTGGGCGGGGCGCCGGGCGGAAGGGGCGGGAGCGCCCCCCCCAACGACGCGCGCCGTCACTTCCGCCGCCGGCGGCCTCCGGGACGGTGAGGGTCGGGCGCGGGCGGGGCTGCGCCTGCCCAGGCTCCGGGCCACCTGGGTCTCGTCGTGGGCGGCGTGGCTGAAACCTAAGCAGGAGCCGAACTCTGGTGGCACCGAGGGCGGCGACAAAAAAGGAACAGAGCCGGGGGGGCGGGGGGCGGGGCAGCGTGAGCGAGCGCAGCGCGGACCGGACCGCGGTGCACAACAGAGGCTCGTTTCTGGGTGGCTTAAGGATCCTCTGGGTGAAAGAAAACACAGGTTCTGCTCCCCCTCTCCCGCCACGAGACTCTAGTGCCGTGTGTCTGGAGTGGGCCCAGGAGATGCACTTTTGTTCGGCACCCGGGTGGCTGTGATGCACGTTTTGAGGAAACGGTGCAACATCACTGAAATGTGAGAAGACGCTCGCTAACTTTACCAAAATTTCCCCCCGGGGAGACTCATGCATTTTGGTTGGAAGGACTTCAATAACCCACTGAGGCTGAGGATTGAGACATCCGCCTCTAATAGAGATTGGTTCGTATGCGAACAGGCCTTCCCGTGCGGAGTTCAGGACGCCTACCGGGCCGGAGCCGAACTGCCTCGGCCTTAGCGGCTGACCTCTGTCTCCGTCAGTACTCCACACCATGAGCTTGCCTTTTTCTTTAAGTGAAGCTCTACTTACAAAATACAGATTAGAAAGGCCAGTGCCTTAGGATCGCCTGAGTAGAAGCAGAGATGCCTCTAACCCCAAAGAAAAACATTTTAAACAATATACAGATGATTTGCAGAAATAGATTCAAGAATGCTAGCAATCTCTTTTACATCTGCGTGACTGAAGGCATTGGGAAGACCCCCCCCCCACTTTCTGAATCAGAATGAGATTTAGAGTAAAAATAGTGAAATGGAGTCCTCCAAAAAGAGAACAACCCTTAAAGACCGATGTCACTGATTTGACTGATTTTACTCATGTTACCCAATGTAGGAAAGCGAATTCTTGACACCAGAATGGAGACCCGCTGATTTCAAGGACTGAGCTTGAGAACCGATCCCATTTAAGTCTTTCTTTAACTATGTTTTGACTATCTCCCAAGAAACTGAATTTGAAGGAGGCTCATTCCCCAGCCCCTATCCCTCACCTAACCCTAATATGAGCTCACGTGCCTGTAAGGCCTGTGGCAGAGCACTTCTCACTGAGCTGAGACCGGAGGCCCAGTTCAGGATCACCAAACCCAGTCTTGCGTTGTATGGCAAGGATTCTGTGAGACAGACATTGAGACTTGCTCACAGAAGTACGGGTTATGTACCACAGTGAAGGCATCTGCATGACCAGATGGTCGGGGTGGTTAGCATCACCAGTGATGGGACAGATGGACATGATGAAAAATCAAAACCTGCCGACAAGGCACACCTGCATCTGGGCATGAGGAAACACCAGACGAACCCAGGCTGAGGGGCATCCTACAGAATGTAAGGCCTATACTGTCAGGACAAGAAAATGACTGAGGAGATGTTTCAGATTGGAGGAGACCAGAGAGACACGACAACTACATGCAATGTGTGTTTCTGGATGAGGTCCCACACCAGAAAATGCAAAAAGATATTTTGGGGACAATTGGCAAAATTGAAATTTGAGTAAGGTCTTTGGAGGTTAGTGTTGCATCCGTGTTGACTTCCCGACTTTTTCAGAGATCTGTGTTTAGGGAAATACACACTAGAGCATTTAGGTTTGAGGTAGGATTAGGTTTGAAGCTTATAGTCAAATCGTTTAGAAAAAAAGACTGTATATCCGTGTAAGTGTGTGTGTGTGCGTGCATGGGTGTGCACGTGCGTACGTGCACACGTGTGTATCGAGAGAAAGCAGGTGTGTGTGTATCCGAGAGAAAGGGAGAAGTTAAAAGTTGCTGAAGCTGGGTGAAGTTAATATGAAAGTTGTCTGTACTGCATTTGCAACTTTTCTGTGACTTTGAAATTATTCTGAAATCATTTTTTAAAGGCAAAATTGGTAAGTGCAGATGGAACTCCAGAGCAGCAGTTCTCAAATTTGGGGATCGGTCATAAACACTTCTGACAACCTGATAAAATCTATGGACTTTTTTCCCGGAAAAATTCCACAGGCACAAAACATTGCATAAAATTTCAGGGCGTAGTTCATGGATGCCTTCAGGTCCATGCATAAATTCCTGGTTAAAATAACCTCTCAGTTAGGGGCACCTGGGTGGCTTAGTCAGTTGGGCGTCTGACTTCATTCAGCTCAGGTCATGATCTCACAGTTTGTGAGTTCAAGCCCCGCACTGGGCTCTGTGCTGACAGCTCAGAGCCTGGAGCCTGCTTCGGATTCTGTGTCTCCTCCTTTCTCTGCCCTTCCCCCACTCACACTTTGTCTCTTTCTCTCTCTCTTTCAAAAATAAATAAACATTAAAAAAAATTTTTTTTTAATAACCTCAGAGTATTGAGAAAAATAATAACATCCATTTCATTTTCCGAGGATATAGCAGGCTAGGTTATTTAAGCCAACAGTTGAAAATGCTAGATAAAAATATAAAAGACATATTCTTACATGTTGAGTAAAACAGTAAAGCAATTGCTGGACCAAAATCTGAGGAGAAGAGGAAAATGGAACCTGGAAATTGCTTTTGCTCTGCTGAGCCAGGCAGATATGAATTTGTGTTTTGACAGCAAGAAGAATAATTTTGGAAGCCCAGAACCTGACCAGCATGAGGCTCTGTTAAGGGACCTTCCACCAGGATTCTCCCCAAGGCCCATAGGGCTGCTGTCTCTGGGGAACAGTGGGCCAGAAATAAATCTGAATCCTCTCTAAGACATCTAGGAAAAGTTGTCTGCTGATGATACCCATGAACCAACCCCGGCATGGATTGCACCCCAAACTCCCATCACCCCAGTGACCAAATAATCTCTGACAGTGAATTCAGTTCAAAATGGTCTTGGACCACTGGGAGCCCTAAGCACCTGAAAGAAGTAAATGCTGATTCTTCTAGGGGAATGCACTGCTTCCTAGCTGTCTTGGTCGGCTAGGACTCCCATAAAAGAAGACCACAGATGGGGTAGCTTAAACAACCGAAATTTACTCTGTCATGGTCCTGGAGGCTGAGAGTACAAGGTCAAGGTGCCATCAAGATTGGTTTCTCCGGGGGGCGCCTGGGTGGCGCAGTCGGTTAAGCATCCGACTTCAGCCAGGTCACGATCTCGCGGTCCGTGAGTTCGAGCCCCGCGTCAGGCTCTGGGCGGATGGCTCGGAGCCTGGAGCCTGTTTCCGATTCTGTGTCTCCCTCTCTCTCTGCCCCTCTCCCGTTCATGCTCTGTCTCTCTCTGTCCCAAAAATAAATAAACGTTGAAAAAAAAAAAAAAAAAAGATTGGTTTCTCCGGAGGCCTCTCCCCTTGGCTTGCAGACAGACGCCTTCTTGTTGCATCCTTACACGGCCTTGTTTCTGTGTGTGCACATCCCTGGTGTGTCTTCCCCTTCCTACAAGGACTGGGGTCCTACTTGATTAGGGGCCTTCCCTTCTGACACCATTCAATCTCAATTACTTCCTCAAAACCTCTGTCTCCTAATACCGTCACACCGAGAGCTAGGGTTTCAAAAGTGAACCTTAGAAGGACACTGTTCCGTCCATAACGTCATCCCTCAAAGAACGTCCACGAGTAAATGTACAAGGACAACAAACTGCACACAATAAACATAACCAAACATTTGTGTGTGTAGCTATACATACGTATGTCACAAGATACCTTGAGCAAGAATTTACATGACAGCAGGAACCACCCTGCAAACACCTCGGGTATGGAAATCCCTAGACGCACAGATAACAAAGAAACTACACTTACTATGGCATTCTGAAAAAAGTGATAAAACACTGTTATTTTAAAATGTTAATTTTATAGTGCCTGGGTGGTTCAGTCGGTTAAGCGTCTGACTCTTGATTTCAGCTCAGGCCATGATCTCACGGTCTATGAGTCTGAGCCCTGTGTCGGGCTCCGTGCTGAGGGTGCAGACCCTCTTTGGGATTCTCCCTCTCCCTCTCTCTCTGCCTCTCCTCTGCTCATGCGCTCGGTCGCTCTCTCAAAAAGTAAATAAATGAACTTTAAAAAAATAAAATGTTAATGCTATAACAGAATTACATCTTTTGCCACCATTTAAACCTAAACTGATAATGTTTATTTATTGAGAAATAAAGGTACACATAATTTTTTAGGATGTGCGCAAGCAAAATCTTTAGAGAACTCTGCACTCGTGTATGAATGAGGCTACATCTGTCCTTGTGCACATGGAGGTCTGTCACCTGTGGTCCTTCACAGTTGTGGTCTCCTTTCATTCACTGATGTATCCCTGAGGTCAATACAGGCCTCGACATGTAGCAACATGTCAATAAATATTGGCTGAATAAATTAAGCATAAATTTCCAGGACATCCTTTGAATGCTGGAATAGTACATGTGTATTAAAGCCTTTCTTAGGAAGAGATAAGTTCATAACCTAGCCACAATATTAAATGAGCAACAATGATACATTACATTTAGTGTGTCTGTACCTTTATATCTGCATTTCTTGGTTGTAATAAATCCGATTTCAATACCTCATGCAGCTGTTCTCAATGAGGATATACGCTGAGTTGAATCAACTCATCAAAATGGCGGGCACCTGGGTGGCTCAGTCGGTTGAGCATCTGACTCTTGATTTCAGCTTGGGTCATGATTCCAGGGTCATGCTTGCGCTCCCTGCTTGCGCTCTCTCTCTACAATTAAAAAAAAATTTATATATATTTTAAAAAATCATCAAAATGGAGTACCAAGTGTTTCTTATTCATGGCATGTTTGGATACAAAAATCACATAAAAATCACTTACGATTTAAGTCAGAAGTTTGCTGAGATGAAGGCCTTCAAGATCACATTTCCTTTTTTCTCCACTCTTTCATTATGAAAATTTTCAAACATACAGAAAAGGTGAAGAAATAGTACAATGAACAGCTATATGTCCTGTTTGAACAACTTTGTCTGAACAACTCTGCCCCTGAGCATGTTAGGACTGTATCTTCTAGAGTTAGGATAATCTCCTTTAGGGGCACCTGGGTGGTTCAGTCGGTTAAGCGTCCGACTTCAGCTCAGGTCATGATCTCATGGATCGTGAGTTCGAGCCTCACATTGAGCTGACAACTGAGGCTGGAGCCTGCTTCACATTCTGTCTCCCTCCCCCCGCTTGTGCTCTGTCTCTTTCTCTCTCTCTCAAATATAAATAAACATTAAAAAAAAGAAAAAGAAGAATCTCTTTTAAAAGCATTAGCACCCCATAATAATACCTAGAACCTGAAGGTTCTGTAATTGTCCCAGGAATGTCTTTTACAGTTTTGCTTTGAAAAAAAAAAAGTGTGTAACATAAGCATCCAATCCAGCCTCCTTCATTGCCACAGGTTTAAGTCTGTGTGGTCATCGCCCTTATTCTAAAACAGTCCTGTACGCTTTGTTTTCTGACGACATGTCTGTTGGCAGATCATAGGACAGCTGTTAATACAAAGTCTCTCATTCTAGATTTGTCTGATTGCTTCTGGCTGTCATGTAATCTGTTCCGCTAGGCTGTCTGTATCACATAAACTGGAAGTTAGCCTAGAGGCTTGATTTGATCCGGGATAAACATTTCTTTAAAAAGAATATTTGATAGGTGGTGTGGCAGCACACATGGAGGCCAGAAAGTCAGGTTGAACCACTACCAATGTTGCTGAGTTTGATCACTTCATTAAGGTGATGGCTAAGTCTCACCATCTACTCATGATCTGTTGAGCAATGCTTGAAAGTCACAGGCCTTCAGATCCTTTCATTCATATCTTCCTACTAAGTGGGACAGCTAGGTTTTAAAATTCTTTTTAAATTTGAAATTGCATGTTATTAAAAACATTGATATTCAGGGGTGCCTGGGGTGGCTCAGTCGGTTAAGCATCTGACTCTTGGTTTCAGCTCAGTTTACGATCTCACAGTTTTGTAGTTTGAGCCCTGCGTCTGGCTCTGTGCTGGCAGCCCAGAGCCTGTTTGGGCTTCTCTCTCTCTCCTTCTCTCTCTACCCCTTTCCCACTCACGCTGTCTCTGTCTCTCTCAAATAAATAAAGTTTAAAAAAATGAAAACATTGATGTTCATAATAACAAGTGTATTTTACAAACCTTCTAGGCTCTTTATCACAAAACTCTCCCTTGATTTTTCCCGTGAAATAAAACCTTGTTCTAATTGTGTCAATCTCCTAATTCTTGAAAAGAAAGAAAGAAAGAAAGAAAGAAAGAAAGAAAGAAAGAAAGAAAGAAAGAAAGA
>NW_024412377.1:7422381-7447933 GCF_014898765.1 Herpailurus yagouaroundi | reverse complement strand
AGAAAGAAAGAAAGAAAGAAAGAAAGAAAGAAAGAAAGAAAGAAAGAGGTGTGGGGTGGGGAGAGAGAGGGAGGGCAGAAGATACAGAGGAAAGGAAAGAAAGAAAGGGAAAGATCACTGTTGACTCCTACTGGTCTTCCTGAGTGTATCAGGGCCCTGAGTGCTCATCCGTGTGAAATAGGCTGGGCCTAGAGAGTTCCTCCTGCAGAAACCAAAGGAGGGAAAGAAGCTAGGAACCCCTTCTGAGCCACTTAGCAATTCAGATTGAGTTGCCGCATTTCTGACCTTACTACTCAATAAAGCCAGACAAAAGAAACCTTTTATTTAATGCCCATGGACACAAAAGATCACCCATAACCAAGGCAAGTTCCCAATTATTGTGAAAGGGAAGGGCATGGGAAGGGCCGTAGCGACTCAGCACAACCAAGGATTCTGTATCTCTGCTGCAACATCAAAGGAAGATCAGTAAGTCCTGGGCAACACGGCTGAATCCTGGGATGAGGTAAAACATCAGCGGATGAGAGGATGCCTAGCAGGGATCAGAGCCCATTAGAGTCAGCAGTTGGCCCCAGCCCTGGGATTGCAAATAGGGTCAGAAATGAAGAATAATCTGGCATCGGCTCACCCTGCCAACCAGAGGAAACACAGTGCAAACACATACCCTCCAACTCCTGTGTAATAGATCTCTTTCCCAGAGCAAAGCGTGAGTTGTAAAAGGGTTGCAGGCAAGTTGGGAAGTATTAGACTTCTCTACTGTCGGATTTCTGGGTGACTTTAATCTATGAAAGCGTGTTGAGGATTTACAAAAAGGGAATGTCACCAGTGATGTCCACATATCCTTGGCCATGAACCCTTCCCTAAAAGGCCATCTCATGTGGCTAGAGTACCCGAGTATGCACTCTGCAAAACGCTGAACCACAAAAGTCCGAGGGACCCTAAGGATAAATAAAGCAAGATATCCACCCTTGAGAGTAGAAAAGCATCTAAGTTAGCTATGGAACCTTCCACTTCCAGAGGATCCTATAGCTCACAAATTCTTTGAAACTGTGTGGGATTTCCCTGGTTAAGGCAGATCACCCCACGCTGGTAATAAATCCCACCTCCAAGGATGGATGCTGGGTTGCCCTGTGTGAGCTCATGAGTCAGTCCCAGAAGGTCGTGGGACAGTTCACAAGCATTTCCAGGAGTGGACTATGAACTTCTTCATGTTCTTACCTTTGGGATGTGGAATCGTCAGCTAAATGGTGGCCCCCAAAAAGATATGTCCATGCCTTAATCCCTGGAACCTGTGAATATTACCTTATTTGGAAAAACAACCTTTGCAGGTGTGATTCGGGTAAGGATCTTGAGATGAGAAGATCATCCTGCATTATCTGGGTAGACCAGAAATGCAATGACAGGTGTCCTTAGGGGGACAGAGAATCGGGGCGCCTTGCTGGCTCACCCGGAGGAGCATGTTGCTCTTGACCTCAGGGTCATGAGTTCGAGACCCACGCTGGGTGTAGTGAATATTGCCACACTCAGCCACGTGTAGCATTCAGGGGCCACTCCCCAGGCTCCAGAGGAGTCTCTCTCTGGCTCCTCTCTTGCAACGTACATTTTAATCTGTTTGGCTTCTAACCTGAAATTGTGTAGCTGCCCTAAACGGAGGGTCTCCCTTAGAAATTTCACCTTAGCTGTATGGCACCCAAAGGAATCTTTAGGGATTAACTAGCACCTCTCCCTCCTGTATTTATTAAAATCCAAAGCTGCATTTCTTCTGTATCTCGTGGGTCTCCATTACCATCAAGCATTTACTGAGTGGTTTTTCTGTGGAATATGCTATGTTAGACCCTGGAGATAAGCAGGTCAGGCAGATCAAAGACATAATTCCTGTCCCTGAAGAAGGTTACCACTGAATTCAGGACTGCTTTCTAGGTTTCCTGGGAAGGAATCTTTTTTTTACAACTTCCCTTGGGGAAGCCACATAATGATCACCATTCTGACTGCTTAGATGCAATCTCAAAGTCTAACTAGAATTTCTCAGTTTCTTAGGTTTAAATCTTCTTTTTGAGCACAAACCGTTGAAGTGTACGACATGTTATTTTTGTTTATGAAGTTCTCCTTCCTCCTTGTCTCCTGGTAACAAGATCTGCTTCTCTGTCTCTCTCTCTGTCTCTCTCTTTTTAAGTAAGCTGTACACCCAATGTGGGGCTTGAACTCACGACCAGGAGATGAAGAGTCACACGCTCTACTTACAGAGTCAGCCAGGCGCCCCGATCTGTCTCCCTTTTAGAGAACTGCTCCTGTGTCACTCCAGAGTTCTGGAGTCTCCCCACTGGCCCATCACCCCTTTCCTCCTCCGTCCCTGGGGAGGGCATCCAGTCTAGCCTGGACAAATATATACACTTGGCACCCAAGATGCTGCGTCTCTCCCACTAACCCCTTCAGTCCACTCATCATCCCTCTCACCCTACTCTGACTCCAGGTTACTGACACGTTAGTTTCCAATTACATCTACAGACTTTGGAGAGTGATCCTCATAGTATTCTGAATTTAAATTTTTGAGCAACCATTCAGAAGCTCTAAATAACATCTAGCATCGACTGAGCACGTGCTGAGTGCCAGGCCCTGTCCAGTGGACCTGATGCATTGTAACTGGTTCAAATCTCAACACTCTTATGCGGTAGGAGCTGGAGAGACGAACTCTCAGACTCCATGAGTTACTCCCATCTGACACTCTCAGAAGTGGCGCCCTCAGTGTCTGAATCCAGGGCCTGAGCAAGGAAACACATCCCGGGCTCACAGGAGACCCCGAGTCCCCATCAGAGGTGCCTCCTGGTCCCCATAACTGCTGAGTCTACACAGGTGTTCAATCCCGTCCTGGTCTCTTCCTTTCCTCCCTGTGATGCTCCATGTTCCGCTTCTCTTGGGGTGACCTTCACAGCTGTGCCTCTGTCATACACAGTGCCTCACCTCCTGGTCAATATGACCGTGGGGACCACTCTCTTGACCCGTCTAACTTCTAGGCACTCACTGAGGGACTGAACACACAAATGGACCCTGACCTGACCATGCACGACAGCAGAATTCTACCCCACAGTCTGCCGCCACCGGCCCAGGAAGCCAAGCTTCAAGCCCTGTGGCATTGGCCTGGAACTTCATCAGTAGCTGTCAACTCCTCTACCTTGTGGTCCTGCTTCCAATTTAGCACCAACGAGAGAAAGCCAAACACGCATCTGTAACGGCTCACACAGGACACCCTGCTTCGGTTCCCCGTTCCAACAGTCTGCAAACAGAGCGTGTCTGAAACCTTCCTTTCTTCCATTATAAAGCTTCCCCCCTCCTGTGCCCGCCTTTGAGGGTCTGCCAAACACGGGAGGGGGGCTGACTCCTCTTGTATAGTAAGCTCTGAATGAATAGGCTTTGCTTTTCTCATTTGGGTGGTCTTTGTTTATTTCCACATCATTTGAGTTTTAACTGGTTGTAGGTCTTTCTGTTTTGGTGCCCTGCCCACCCCTGCCCTGCAGAAAACCTTCACCACTCTCTCTGGCCTGGCCCTGGCCTCAAATCTGTCCCCTTTTGACACGAATGACCCTAAGCCTCAGCCTTTTCTTGCAGTGACTCATCAGTTTCTTCATCAGGCTACTCAGTTTCATGGCAGGTGAGACCTCCAATCACTGCCTGACACCCACCGAGGCTCATTTTAGCCCCGGTGCTGCGAAGCGGTTGCCATGGCGATAGATGCACAGGCAGGAGGGAGAGTGGCTCCAAGCAGCGAGGGCCTGAGCTTTCAGCCTGGTCGGCCCTGCTCAATCCCATCCTCACCTCCTCCCACCCCACCCCCACGCCGCCACCCAGAGCAACAAGGGGGTGGGAGTGGGGATTGTCCATGTTGGTCCCTCTTGGATCCTCCTCCAGCACACCCCCCACATTGGCTCTTAATCATTGGCGTCACTTGGTCGTGCAGCTTCGACCGCGTTGCTTAGCAACGAAATAACAAACAAGGTAAGTCGAATCTCCATTGAATCTGCGTGAAAGCCTTGTTAACATGGACGCATCGTCAGTGCTGCAGTGCCAAGGTGGGGGTGGGGCTGACTCGTCTTAAACGGAGGATTAACACAGTAGAAAGTGGGCAAAGCTTAAGCGCACATCCTTGATAAATTGCAACCAACACCCAGAACAGGATATAGAGTATTTCCAGGGCTGCGCAGAATTCCCTACTGCCCTTCCCACGACCCCCGTCCCCCAGGGACATGCATGTGCCTTCCATCACCATCAATTTGTTCTGCTTTTGAACTTCAGATGAATGGAATCAGACCTCATGGACCATTTGCGGCTGACTTATTTCGCTCATCATGAAGGGAGTGAGATTTCCCCATTGTGTGTGTGGCTGGAAGAGGAGGATTCCCTCTCCCCCCGCCCCTCCGGCAATAGAACGGTCAGGGGTTTGAACTTGATCAGCCTCCTGGCTTCTCTGCCTCGCCTTCCACTGAAACTCCTGGTGGATGTCCACTTGAACCAAACCTCAGCTCACCAAGGCTCTTCGCAAATTGGCTCATCTCTGCAAGTGGCTGGAGCTGCCCCAGCCTCCATTCCAAGGGCTCCTGGACTGTTTTTTCCCCATTAGTCAGGGTGGTAGGGTACCTGAGCACACACTGCTTCCCTTGTTCCTGAGCCACCTGAATTAGGGCGTCACAGAGCCCAGGCGGCCAAGACAGCCTGAGGCATTAGAATCCTCTTCCCTCCAGTCTCATTCCTTTCCAGTTATTTGGACTTCTATTAAAAAAAATTTTTTTTAAGTTTATTTATTTTGAGAGAGTGAGAGGGCGCACAAGCGGGGGAGGGGCAGAGATAAAGAAAGAATCCCAAACAGGCTCCATACCATCAACGCAGAGCCTGACGCAGGGTGCCAACTGTGAGATCATGACCTGAGCCAAGGTCAAGAGTCAGATGCTTAACCGTCTGCGCCACCCAGGTACCCGGAACTTCTACTTTTTAAAACTGCATATTTTGAAATGATTTTACAGAAAAGTTGCAACAATAGTACAGACTCTTTAGTACATTTCACCCACCTTCCCCAAATAGTAATGTTTTGCACACTTGCTCTACCATTTTTTCTATCCCTATATGAATTATTTGTGTACGTTTTTTCTAAACTGTTTGAGAGTGTATTGTAGGCATCATACCTCTTCGCCCCTAAATACTTCGCCAAGTATTTCTATTTTTTCAAAAGGACATTTTCTTACATAACCACAGTACGTTTATTAAAATGAGGAAATTAACATTGGCACACCAGTGTTATATAACTCCCGACCTTATGCACATTCTGCCCATCAGCCGGTAATGAGTTTGTTTGTGAGAGTTGCGGGACTTTTCAAATTATTTTTTTATTATAGTAACATATATACAGCATAGAACTTGCTATTTTCACCTTAATTTAACATTTTTTAATATTTTTTTTGAAGTTTTTATTTTAATTCCAGGTGGTTAACATACAGTGTTATATTAGTTTTTGCTGTGCCATATAGTGATTCAACAATCCCATACATCACTTGGTGCTTGTCACAGCAAGTGCACTCCTTTACCCCCATCTCCTATTTTACCCACCCCCCCAACCCCCTCCCCTCTGTTTCCATCAGTTTGTTCTCCATAGCTAAAAGACTGTTTCTTGGTTTGCCTCTCTCTGTCTTTTTCCCTTTGTTCACTTCTTTGGTTTCTTAAATCCCACGCATGAGTGAAATCCTATGGTATTTGTCTTTCTCTGACTGACGTATTTTGCTTAGTGTGATAATCTCTAGCTCCATCCATGTCATTGCAAATGGCAAGGTTTCATTCTTTTTTATGGCTGAATAATATTCCATTGTGTGGATGCCACATCTTCCTTTTTTTTTTTAAAGATTTAATTTTTTTAAGTAATCTATATACCCAATGTGGAGCTCAAACTCATGACCCCAAGATCAAGACTCACACACTCCACTGACTGAGCCAGCCAGGTGCCCCAGATACCACATCTTCTTTATCCATTTGATGAGAGAGTAGGGGGCAAGTTGAGGGCAAAATACAGGCTAACAGCACCCCTCCTCCAGGTAGGATAGGTTGTGATATTCTTTGGACACTCCTGGATACCCAAGAACCAAGGAGAGGGGTTTAAGTGCTTGCTATGGTGGTGTGAGAAACTAAGGCAAGTGAAAAATTAAATTCCCTTACTGCCTGCAGCCCATTGACAAGTCCTTGAAACGGGCTGAGTGACCTCCCTCTAGGAGCTCAGCTGCCTTGATGATGACACTTTGCTAGGGGCAAAAGAGAATCTTGGCTTAACCTTGACGCCCCAGGAACCTGTAAGTCTACTTGAACATATAAAAATTCCTTTGGAAACTTTCTTTATCTCAACTCCACCAAGATATATGCAGGCAATCATACTCCAAGCTTATGGCCCCCCGATACACATCTGAAGGGTCTCATGACTGAGGTTTTACCAAACAGTAATAAAATGCGTTTCCCTAGCAACACCTAGCCCCTCAAGGTCCTAGAAACCTTGCTTCCAAAATTCCTTAGAGACTTACTCTATCCCTAACCCCCTCTCAACCTGAGGATATATAATCAGTTACCCGTCAGGACCCCAGTGCAGCTCTTGTGCCCACGGGTCCTGTCCCTGTGCTTTAATAAAATCACCTTTTTGCACCAAAGACATCTTCAAGAATTCTTTCTTGACCATCGGCTCCAGACCCCTCTACCAAAACCTCCAAACTTCACCACTTTCATCAATTGATGGATATTTTGGCTGCTTCCCTATCTTGACTGTTGTAAATAATGCTGCTATAAACATAGGGGTGCATGTTTGTCTTTGAATCACTGTTTTCCTTTTCTTTGGGTAAATATCCAGTAGTGGATCATAGGGTAGTTCTATTTTTAACTTTTTGAGGACCCTCCGTACTGTTTTCCACGGTGGCTACACCGGTTTGCATTGCCACCAACAGTGCATGAGCGTTCCTTTTTCTCCACGTCCTTGCCAACACCTGTTGTCTATTTCAACCATTTTTAAGTGTACAATCCACAGCATTAAGTACATTCACAATGTTGTGCAGCCTTATCACCATCTTAGTCCATTTGGGCTGCTATGACAAAAATACCATAGAGCAGGTGACCTATAGACAACAGACACTTATTTCTCGAAGTTCTAGAGGTCCAAGATCAAGGTGCCAGCAGGTGAGGTGTCTGGGGAGGATGTTTCCTGGTTCATAGATGGCGATCTCTAACTGTGTCTTTGCATGTCAGAAAGACAGGGGAGCTCTCTGGGGTCTTTCTTTTAAAAAAAAATTTTTTTTTAATGTTTATTTATTCTTGAGAGAGAGAGACAGAGAGACAGAGCGTGAGCCGGGGAGGGATAGAGAGAGAGGGAGACACAGAATCAGAAACAGGCTCCAGGCTCTGGGCTGTCAGCATAGAGCCTGACAGGGGGCTCAAACTCACAAACTGCAAGATCATGACCTGAGCCGAAGTCAGATGCTTCACCACCCAGGCACTCTGGGGTCTCTTTTTATTTATTTATTTATTTATTTATTTATTTATTTATTTATTTAACGTTTATTTATTTTTGAGACAGAGAGAGACAGAGCATGAACGGGGGAGGGTCAGAGAGAGGGAGACACAGAATCTGAAACGGGCTCCAGGCTCTGAGCTGTCAGCACAGAGCCCGACACGGGGCTCGAACTCACGGACCTTGAGATCATGACCTGAGCGGAAGTCGGCCGCTTAACTGACTGAGCCACCCAGGTGCCCCTGGGGTCTCTTTTTACAAGACTACTAATCTCATTCACAAAGGCTCTGCCCTCATGACCTAATCATCTGTCAAAGGCTCCACCTCCAAATACCCTACTGGGGATTAAGTTTCAAGTATGAATTTTTGGAGACACAAACATCCAGTCTACGGCGACCACTATCGGTTTGCGGTACTGTCCCATCATCTCAAACGAACTGAGTACTCAGCGCACAATAATTCCCCATCCCCCCCTCCCCTCGGCCCCTGGAAACTACTATGCATTCTGTCTCTGAATTTGACTATTTTAAGAACTTCATAAAGGTGGAACCACACGATATTTGTCTCTTTTGATTGGATTATTTTGCTTGGCATAGTGTCCTCAAGGTTCATCCACCTTGTAGCATGACCGATGTCCTTTATAAGGAAAAGGAGGAAACGCCATTTTTCCTGGTCCAGGATCCGGTCCCAAATCCAGAGTGCATTTAGGTGCCATGCTTCTTTAGTCCCCTGTAATAAGGAACAATTTCTTAATCTTCCTGCGTTGTTCATGAGCTCGGCGTTTTTGTAGGGTACAGGCCATTTCGTTTTATTTTGTAAAATACGTTTCGGTGTGGTTTGATATTCCCTCACAAATTCAAGTTATGAATTTGGGCATGAGCAGCACTGAAGTGATGTGCCCTTGTTGCATTGTATCAGAGGCTCCTGTTGTCAGTTTGTCCAGTTACTGATGATGTTAATTTTGATCACTTGGTTAAGATGGCTGCCAGATTTTTCTCCACCGTAAAGTTGCTATTTTACCTTTGATAGTTAGTATCCTGTGAGGGAAGAGTGAGACCGTATACAAATCTCATTTCTCGTTAACCTTTCACCCCCTGTTTTAGTATTCATTGATGATTCTCTCCGACACAGTTATTACTATGGTGGCTCCTGATGGTATTTCCGATTCCGTTATTCCTTCTACATTTACTAGTTGATATTCTACCATAGGAAGACCTTTCTCTTCTCCCCATTTGTTTTTTTTTTTCACTTACATAATTGGATCTGTAGGCACTTGTGGATTTTTACTTGAGACCATGATTATAATAGAATAAAGTAAGAATAGTTGTAACACAATACCATCATTACTGTTGGGCAAATTATTCCAGATTTGTCCAAAGGGAGCTCCTTCAAGCTAACTTCCTTCCGTTCTTTTGATAAGTTTGTGTCATTCTTTGCGCCCTTCCTCACTGTCTGGCAGAATACTGTGATCTGGCGTCATCTTGTATCTTTCCTGTCTGAACCCTGAAATTAACCAGTCGGCCTTGGAGCTCTGGTGTCTCTGGGTGGAGAATGGGATTCAGAAACCCGGATCTGGGCATTGGGTGAGCTTCGAGACCCTCTCAGCTGGTAGAATTACTGGGGTGTCTTGCCCTGGACATGCCAACATAGCTACACGACACTTTCGCTCTTTGCGAGTGCCTTCACCTATCAGTTCTCGTTCTCAGTCGACTGCTAAATCATAGACGTTAAAAACTGTGATCTTATTCTGGGTGGTCGATCACCACTGATTTTATTTTCTGTTTTTAAATTTTTTTTTCTTAACGTTTTTATTTATTTTTGAGACAGAGAGAGACAGAGCATGAATGGGGGAGGGGCAGAGAGAGAAGGAGACACAGACTCGGAAGCAGGCTCCAGGCTTTGAGCCGTCAGCCCAGAGCCCGATGCGGGGCTCGAACTCACAGACCGTGAGATGGTGACCTGAGCCGAAGTCGGATGCTTAACCGACTGAGCCACCCAGGCGCCCCATATTTTTTTCTGTTTTTAGACATACATGTTCAGGTACTGATTTCCTGTTGCTGCTATAACAAATTATCGCAAACTTAGAAGCTTGAAACGGTACCCATTTATTGTCTTACAGACATCAGGAGTCTGAGATGGGTTTCACTGCCCTGTCCTGGAATTGGAGTGTTTGCAGGACTGAGTTCCTCGTGGGGGCTCCAGGGCAGAAACTCTTTCTTTGCCTCTTTCCACCTTCTGGAAGCTGCCGGCGTTCAGCAACTCGCGTCCCTTTGTCCATCTTCAAAGTCAGCAATTGCATTGCTGGGACCTCTGTTTCTGGGGTTCTCCTCTTGACTCTGCCCTTTGTGCCTCCCTCTTCCCTGTGATTATACTGGGCCCACCCAGGTGATCCAGGATAATCTTGTACCTCCAGAGCCTTAATCTAATCACCCCCACTTTGTGCGCGTGGGTGTGCCACATAACATGTTTACAGGTTCTAGGGATTGGGAGGTGGACATCTGTGGAGAGCCTTATGCCATCATAATGTGTTTTACGTATTGTTAAATAATGAGCATTAACTATGTTGGTGATAACAGAAATAAGAAGGCCCAGAGGCACAGCCGCCCTCTGGCTCACCCCTGGGACTCTTGCTGGCCTGAGCCACCAGCTCCTGTGGCTTCCCTGGCATTTGGCTGGAGGGCAGCAGAGGTAGGAACTTGGGACAAGGTGATCTGAGCTAGCCTCAAAGGCAAGGCCCCAGGCCAATGGCTCCAGACTGGTCAGGGGCTCTCCTTCCAACCTGCGGGCATATCCCCCCCTCCACCAACTTTCCTTGTCTCTGAGATCCCTCCAGCTGGCTCGCATTTTAGAGAGGATACCAGAACACCATGAGGCGCCTGGGGTTTCCATTCGAGTAGATGGGCTGCAAGCAGACACGGGGCGGGGGGGGGGGGGGGGAATTCTTTAACCCGCCTCTTGCATCTTATGGTCTTGGTGTCTACACCGCCATCACCCACTCACACCGCTTGGCTTCTTTGACCACGCTCAGCCCGCCCTGCCCTGTCCACGCCGCCCACGGAGCTGGACAGGGGTCCCACGTGTCTCCCGCGCGCCCTCGCCACCCACACGTTCTTGGCCGCCTGGTTTCTGCTTTCCCCCATGACCCCCACTCCCAATTCCGACTGCGAGGACACTTTTATGTGCCTTTCTCCCCTAGTACAAATATTGCTGTTTTTCAAACCTCCCGCCCCCTGCTGTCCCTTTGATTCTGAGCCAGTTCTCTCTGACTAAGGCCGGATTCCGCTGACTCGGCACTGGGTATTCATGCTCCCCGACCTCTCCTCGCCCCCCCTCTCCAATCTCCGATGTTCCCTGGGGGGGGGGGGGGGGGCATCGCACCCAAGGACACCAGTCCTCTCGTCCCCTGGCGGCGCCCACGGTTCCTCCCCGATCCTGGCCGCCTGAGGTCGGCAACGACCCGGGACGGACGGATCCAGGTACCCCTGCTCCCACGGCAGTCCGGTTAAGGTTGGTCTGGGGGTCCGTCGAGGAGGCTGGGTGCACCCGGCGCGGAACAGCTCGGTTAGTGTCGGGTGTCATCCTTTTCCGGACCGCAGTCCTGAGGGGTGGGGGTGCTGGGCAGGCGCGTCTACGCAGGCTCCGTCCATGTGCACCTGCAGGGCCCGCCTCCCCCCAGGCAGCCTTCCTCCTGCATCTGCAGGTAGGGGCCCCCCTCCTGCCCTCTGCGGCTCTGACCAACGGCCCGCCCCGTGCGAGGGGGAAAGAAGAGGAAAGGGATCATGGAGCCTGGAGAAAAGTTAACGGGGGCCAAGAGCCAAAAGAGCTTTCCCAAACCACTTTTCTTGGGCTTAGTACAGAAGCGATATACAATACACAGCCCTGTAAGAACTGGAACGGTACCCCCTTGACCGTGCTCAAAAGACAATCCTTTTGGGGCGCCTGGGTGGCGCAGTCGGTTAAGCGTCCGACTTCAGCCAGGTCACGATCTCGCGGTCCGTGAGTTCAAGCCCCGCGTCAGGCTCTGGGCTGATGGCTCACAGCCTGGAGCCTGTTTCCGATTCTGTGTCTCCCTCTCTCTCTGCCCCTCCCCTGTTCATGCTCTGACTCTCTCTGTCCCAAAAATAAATAAACGTTGAAAAAAAAAAAAAAAGACAATCCTTTTTAGCCTCTTTATTGAGACATAAGTCACAGGTACCATTCACCCACGTAAACACGTACAAGTCAACCGTTTGGTATGTTCCCTCACTGAGCCCTGCAGTCGTCACCACCATCCACCCTGGAATGTTTTCCTCTCTGTAAAAAGAAACCTGTACCCATCGGCAGTCACCCTCTGTTACCGCCCCCCCCCCCCCCCCAGCCCCTGCAAACTTTAACCTTTCTGTCTCTATAGATTTCCTCTAAATGTGTGATCTTTTGTGTCTGGCATCTTTCACTTAGCATAATGTTTTCAAGGTTCATCCACGTGGTAACGGGTGTCAGAGCTTCGTTCTCTTTTTATAGCCAAATACTGTTCCATTGAATAGATATAGCACATTTTACTTCTCCATCCATTAGCTGATGGACATTTGGTTGGGTTGTTTCTGCTTTTTGGCTACTATGAATAAAGCTGCCATGAACACGTAGGTATACGAACGCATGTTTTCAATTCCGTTGGCCCTCTACCTGGGAGCGGGATCGCTGGGTTAACATTTCAGGGAACCATCAAAGACCTGGTTTTAGCTCTTTTGGGAAGAGGAAGGTGGGGCCAGTTCAAAAAGTAGTTGAATAGGTCTGCAACAGCGCTGGGTAAATCACCTCCCATGTGTTGACAGAGAACCTTGTCTACAGAAAACCTGCTGCGTGGACAGGAATCGCTCACTGGATAGTGTGGAGGAAGACAGAGCTCAGGGAGGGCAGGATCCGGTGAAGACACCCTCCTCCGGGACAGGAGGGAGACAGACATCCCAGCTGCCAGCTGTCAGCCACCACAGGGGTGTAACACACAGCGCACAGACATCTGCAGGCACGGCCAGCAGTGACTGGTTGGGGTGGGGGCTCTGGGGAGGCCGTGGGGAGGAGGGCAGCCTTACAGCTGAAATAATATTTGCCTCTACCTCCAAGAGAGTTTGCAGGGAGGGCAGAACAGCATGGATTAAAGCCCAGCAGCATGAGAGTGCCTGATGCACTCAGCCCCGGTGAAAGGAAGACAGGAGCGGGGGGCAGTGGAGGGGTGCGGGGATAAACTGAGGCCCGACATCAATGAGTTTGAACTTGAACCTTTAGGCTCCGGGAGCTGTCCCAGGACTGGGGGCTGGATAGGGCGGTCAGCCCAGGTCCCGGAGCCATGAGCTTTCTGGAGGGGGGAGCGGGAGGCCTGAGAATGGGGATCTGGGCAGAGGCAGTGGGGGTGAGGGGGGAAGGGAGGAGGGGGCCAGTGGGGGATATCCACAGGAGTGCATGAAAGGTGGGAGGCGGGTGGTCAGTTGTGTTTTTCTGGAGAGAAAGAATGGCTTTGATGTCTCGGCACCCTGAGGCACGCACAGCTGCTAAATGCTTTGACTGCACGTCTCACCCTGTTGAATCCCCGCAGGAAAATAAGCTCACATGAAAACTCAGAATTTTTAGAGAGGCTTGCAGATCCTTTCGGTTTGGGACAAAGCCTTCCCTATCTGTCTCTAGCAGGTGGGCGTGTGAGTGCCCAGGACACGGAGCCCCCCTCCTTGGCACACGCCGCCCAACCCCACGCCCAGCCCCACATTACAAACCCCTCCAGGCCCCTCCTCACTGGCAATTTGAGTCCCACCCCAGGGTCAGCGGAAGCGTGAAAAGGAAATTCTCTCCAGAGCTGTCCTTTTTCCTCCTCCTTTCCTGGTTTCTCTGCTTCCCAGGTTCTCCTCCCTACTCCCCCACTCTTCTGTAAGAACCTGGGACACCCCAGCTGCCCACTGTCTCTGTGGGAGCCCCAGGGTGGTGGGATTTCTTTTCCAGCAATAAGGCCCTGGGCTCAGGCACAGGCGGGGAGGAGAAGTGTGGGGGGATGGGAGTGGGGAGGAGTTGCAGAAAGGGCCCCCGCCCCACCCCCCATAAGGGTCAGAGGGAAAAACATCCCCTAGGGCAGGATAGAGGCCCCAGATCTGGCCTTGGAGCAACAGGAGGGCAAGCCAAGGCACTTTGCGGGGGCCAAATCCCCACCTTTGATTGCTACTCCACTTCATTACTTACCCTGGGGAGTCAAGTTCACGGTCAGGGAGGGCTGCTAGGACGAAGGCTTTGAAGCAGGAAAGAGCATGACGAATTTGGTGAGGCTGAGTAATTGGGGCAGGTGTGTGGGCAGTTTCCTGACCTTGATATATTTCGCATGATACCTTCCCCCCCAGCGAATTGCTGGAATTAGCCCAGACTACAGAGGGGGTGAGATGTTGGCGTAGCCCTGGTTCCCGTGTGAGCATCGCTCCTTATTGCCAGAAAGGTGACAGGTTTGGCAGCCTGTGCTGACAGAGGGCTAAGTCCGAGCTGCACGCACGAGGATTATTCTGGTCGTCCTCTGTGCCTTCTGCCCCAGAGACCTACCAGCAGTCCACTCTAGTTCATGGGTATGCTCAGATTTGCCCACATCCTTTGGGGGAATTGGATCCTTTCATCATCCTACAACATTATGAAATGTTTAGACACTAGGACACCTAGGGGAGCTGACGCACGATTAGATAATAACAGTGTATTTTAAAATAGCTGATGGATTCCACGTTACTCTTCCGTTAGCTGATGGTTAAAATCCCCCTAAAAACCGCAGGGTCAGGTTTCTCTGAATCATCTCTAAGTGGTTTCTGATGGTTGTAAAATGAGGATTAACCACATCAAAGCTGGCGTGAATGCGAGCTTCTTTCTAACCCAAAACATATCTTTAGCCTAATTTCATCCAGATTCAGATCCAAGGACTAATGGAATTAATATTTATATGAGCTTTAAACGTTATTAACGGGAGTGTGGCGCGCTGTTCCAGTGACCGTCTCCCCGTGTCCTTGACTGCTCTGCCGTGTGACTAGGCTGTGCCTCCTTAAATCAAGAGGTAGGACCTGTTTCTCCAGCCCTTGGCCCTGGGCTGCCCTGGGCTTGCTTTGATCAACAGAATGCGGCAGGAATGACGGAGTGCAACCTGGAGGACTAGACCTCAAGAGATATTAAGTTCTCTTGTCAATCAATCTCTTGGAACCCGAGGAGAGACAGGCCCAGCCAACGCCATCCCAAGGCCCCAGGCACGTGAGCGAGGCCACGTTGGACTCCAGCCCCACCATTTCCACCAGCTGTCTGAACCCGGGGGTGGCCAGCAGAAACTTGAGAAGCCATGCATTGTTGCTTAAAGCAGTCATTTTTTTTTTTAAGTTTATTTATTTATTTTGAAAGAGAGAGAGAGAGAGAGAACACAAGCAGGGGACGGACAGAGAGAGGGAGAGACAGAATCCCAAGCAGGCTGTCAGCGTGGAGTCCAACCTGGGGTTCAAGGTGGGGCTTGAACTCACTAACCGTGAGATCATGACCTGAGCCGAGACCAAGAGTCAGACGCTTAGTCAGTCGCTTAGTCGACTGAGCCACCGGTGCCTCTGAAGCTGCTAAATGTTAAGGACGTTTGCAATGCAGCAAGAGATAACTACTACAAACAATGCACTACATGGTGACGGAATGGTGTCCTTTTTCTATGAAAACCTATCTCCTCTCTGAAAACAAATGAGAAAGTTTCCCACTTTCCAGAATAGCGAAGTAGAGTTTCTGCCTTTGAAAAAAGGAAAAAAGGAAGCAGAATTGTTCAAGAACGTCTGGGAATTTAGATTTGAAGGCCAAAATATCATGATGCTTACCCATGAAAAAAAAAACACCTGAGTTGTTTTATTTTTTTTATTTTTATTTTAAAAAAAAATTTTTTTTCAACGTTTTATTTATTTTTTTTGGGACAGAGAGAGACAGAGCATGAACGGGGGAGGGGCAGAGAGAGAGGGAGACACAGCATCAGAAACAGGCTCCAGGCTCTGAGCCATCAGCCCAGAGCCTGACGCGGGGCTCGAACTCACGCATCGCGAGATCGTGACCCGGCTGAAGTCGGACGCTTAACCGACTGCGCCACCCAGGCGCCCCTGTTCTGTACGTTTTAAACACGGGCAGGTATGTGTTTGTCCACCACCACCGGTCAGTGCCCAGAATACTGCCATCATCCAGGAAACTGCCTCGTGGGCCCTTTTCTTGTCAAGCCCTCTCGTGACCCCCAGCCCCTGGCAAGCACGGATCTGTTCTTTCTTCCTCCAGTTTTGCCTTTTCAGAATGCTGTATGAATGGAACCATGTGGTATGTAACCTTTTGGGACCAGCTTCTTTTACTTACCCATCTGTGTTTTTGGGTGTATGAATAATTTGTTCCTTTTTTATCTGAGGAACATTCCATGGCATAGATACATCACGGTTTGTTCATCAATTCACTCATTGAGAGATGTTTGGGTTGTTTCTTGTTTGGGGCAATTATGAAGAGAGCTGCTACAAATGTCTCTTCATTTTATCTATCTATCATCTATCTATCATCTATCTATCATCTATCTATCTATCTAGTCTCTACACCCAATGTGGGGCTCGAGCTCATAGCCCTGAGATCAAGAGTTGCATACTTCTCCGACTAAGCCAGCCAGGAGCCCCACTGTCTCTTCATTTTATTAAAAAAAATTTTTTTTAAGTTTATTTATTTTTGAGAGACAGAGAGAGACAGAGCGTGAGCAGGAGAGGGGCAGAGAGAAAGGGAGACACAGAATCCAAAGCAGGCTCCGGGCTCTGAGCTGCCGGCATAGAGCCCGACGTGGGGCTTGAACACATGAAACCTGAGATCATGACCTGAACCAAAGTTGGACGCTCAACCAACTGAGCCACCCAGGCACCCCTCCTCATTTTAATTCATAAAACTATAATGCTATTTATTTCAAAACTACTTTCTCAGAGAAATATTGAACCGTAGTTTATGATACCTTGATTTTTATTTGAAGTGTTCATTCTAGTAGTTTGGGGTGTTAAATGAGCATCTCCTTTGGGTAATCACTACTATTTAAATAAATATATTTTTATTAAATAACTACCATAACTTAATATGCACCTACACATTTTAATTCATGTCATTAACATGCAGTGTTATATTAGTTTCAGGTGCACAACCCAGTGATTCAACACTTCCGTATATTACTTGGTGCTTGTCAAGATAAGTGTACTCTTTTTTTTTTCAATGAGTATCATTTCTTTTCAAATCTAATTAATTTTTTAAAATTTATTTATTTATTTTGAGAGAGAGAGAGAGAGTGCGTGCATGCACACAGGGGAGGGTCAGAGAGAGAGAGAAAAGGAGAGAGAGAGAATCCCAAGCAGGCTCCTTACTGTCAGGCTGTGAGCACAGAGCCCAGTGCGGGGCTCAATCTCACGAACGATGAGATCGTGACCTGAGCCAAAACCAAGAGTCAGACGCTTCACCGACAGAGCCACCCAGGCGCCCCTAGATAAGTATACTCTTAATTCCCATCTTCTATTTCACCCATCCTCCTCCCCGCCTCCCCTCTGGTGACCATCTATTTGTTCTCCATAGCTAAGAGTTTGGTTTTTTTGGTTTGTGTCTGTCTCCCCCCCCCCCCCTTTGTGTGTTTGTCTTGTTTCTTAAATTCCACATATGAGTGAAGTCAGATGGTATCTGTCTCTCTCTGACTAACTTATTTCACTTAGCACGGTCCTCCGTAGCTCCATCAGTGGTGTTACAAATATGCCCCCACAAATTTTGATGACCCAAAGCCAAGTAAGATCAAGTCCACATAATGGATACAAATACAGTGAAATGGTTGGTGGTTTGGAGCAGGGCAATTTTACATGTGATCTGAAGGTGGAGAGATAGAAACAGAACTTTTTTTTTTTTTTTTAATTGGTGCACTTTGGACTTAAGAAAGCACTCAATATTGATGGCCAGAAATGGACAGAGAATGGCATGGATTGTTGATATGCGGGTTTGGGCGTCCTTGAGGGTAGATTTTAGGCACAGAAAGAACTGTGCAGGTGTTCACTTTGGCTTTACATTTTAATTTTCAGTATATGAAGATTGCAAATCCTCAATTGTTATTCTTTCCATATGAAAGCTTAGGGTACAGATCTCATTTTTCCCATTATACATCCAACAAATTTGAGGCGTCAGTTCTAAGAAGTCTTTGGAAAATACTTGGTCCTATTTACTAACTTAATTAGCCATCTTCAAACTTTTTTTTTTTTTTAAATATGAGCAAGTATAAAGGTATTGTAACTGGAATACAATTAAAATCAGAACCGCCCTCCTACAGTAAATCTAAAAGTCACAAATGGTGGGGAAAAGATAAACTTCATAAAAAGAAAAAACACTATTTTTTTCCTGGATTGAAAGCTAAAGCAATAGTCATGACTCACAGCGTTTTAAAATTGTTTCATTTTTCTACGGATTTCATTTTTAAGTAATCTCTACACCCCACATGGGGCTTGAACTCACAATCCTGACCGAGATCAAGAGTCACACGCTCCGCTGACTGAGCCAGCCAGGAGCCCCATGACTCATACTTTTATGATAACACCCTTAAAGATGTTTTCACACATGTGCCTTATTTCATCCTTACTGGAACTCTAAAATAGCTGAAATACTGCCTTCCCAAAGCTTTTAGCTCAAGGGATTGTTATTCCTCTTGTGATTGGGCATAAACAGAACGGGCATACAATGTGCGTGTCTACTCCTATGTACCTCTCCAGCCTAAGATTACACAATTTTCTGACTTCCTTATGTCAATTGTCCTCCTTAGTCACCGAGCCTTTCTATGCATGGTTTTCTCAACATCAAATGCCCCGTTTTTATCTCGTTGGCTGACTTATTCAAGATGTATGATGGTTTGATTTGCATATGCTGTGAGATGATGATCACAATAGGTTTAGTTAACACATCACCTCATAAAGACATAATAAAAAGAAAAGGAAAAAAATTTTTTCTCCTGGAGTGAGAACCTTTAGGATCTACTCCCCTAACTCTCCTCTATACCCTAGAGCAACATGAACTGAAGACCTCCTGGTGTACATGACATCCTTAATACTTATTTATCTTATAACTGGAAGATTGTGCCCTTGACCCCCTTCCTCTTATCCCCCCCCCCCCCTCAGATCTTTTAAGCTGCATTTTTATTTTATTAAAAAAAATTTTTTTAATGTTTATTTTTGAGAGAGAGGCAGAGACAGAACGTGAGCGGGGGAGGAACAGAGTGAGAGGGAGACACAGAATCCAAAGCAGGCTCCAGGCTCCCAGCTGTCGGCACAGAGCCTGACACGGGGCTCGAACCCACCAACGGTAAGCCATGAGCTTGAGCTGAAGTCGGGCGCCCAAACAAACTGAGCCACTCAAGTGCCCCATTAATTTTATCTTATTAAAATTTTTTTAAATATTTATTTATTTTTGAGAGAGAGAGAGAGAGTGTGTGTGAGCAGGGGAGGGGCAGAGAGAGAGGGAGACACAGAATCTGAAGCAGGCTCCAGGATCGGAGCTATCTGCACAGAGCCAGACATGGGACTCAAACCCATGAACTGTGAGATCACGACCTGAGCCAAGTCAGACGCTTAATTGACTGAGCCACCCAGGCACCCTAACTGCAATTTTAAACGTAATATAACTGATTTCCTTTTAGAGTGTTTTTGTTGTTTGAATGAACAATAAAAGATTCCTGGGCACCTGGCTAGCTCTGTAGATAGAGCATGTGATGCTTGATCTCGGGGTTGTAAGTTCAAGCCCCATGTTGGGTGTAGAGATTACTTAAAAGTGAAAAAATCTTGGGGTGCCTGGGTGGCGCAGTCGGTGAAGTGTCCGACTTCAGCCAGGTCATGATCTCGCGGTCCGTGAGTTCGAGCCCCGCGTCGGGCTCTGGGCTGGTGGCTCGGAGCCTGGAGCCTGTTTCCGATTCTGTGTCTCCCTCTCTCTCTGCCCTCCCCCGTTCATGCTCTGTCTCTCTCTGTCCCAAAAATAAATAAAAAACGTTGAAAAAAAAATTAAAAAAAAAAAAAGTGAAAAAATCTTGGGGTGCCTGGGTGGCTCAGGTTAAGCATCTGATGACTCTTGATCCTGGCTCAGGTCGTGATCTCACAGTTTGTGAGTTCAAGCCCCACATTGGGCTCTGTGCCGATGGCATGGAGCCTGCTTGGGATTCTGTCTCTCCTTCTCTCTGCCCCTCACCTGCTTGTGCTCTGTCTCTCAAAAAAATAAATAAACTTAAAAAAAAAAAAAAAACTTAAAAAACCCCCCAGATTCCTGAGTACTAAATAATTATAGGAAATCTAACAAATTAAAGTTACAAAGTAAACAAAACTTAAGTTCTCTGAGTTGTTTCAACATAGTAAATAAATTTGGTAAAACTTCACCCCCAATCCCAGTCCAGTTAATGATTTAGTTGGACACTTTATTTTTTTGTTACTTTGAGAGAGAGAGAGAGAGTGCAAGCAGGGGAGGGGCAGAGAAAGAAGGAGAGAGTTTCAAGGAGGCTCTGCACCGTCAGCACAGAGCCCGACATGGGGCTTGAGCCTGTGAACTGTGAGATCATGACCTGAGCTGAAATCAAGATTCAACTGCTTAACTGACTGAGCCACCCAGGCACCTCTTGTTGCACATTTTAAATTGGTGTAATATGGCTGACCTTCCCACAGGTCAAAGTCTCTTAAGTATCCCAAGAGTATCAAATATCAAACAGGTGCATAACAACCTAACACATTTCATTTTAATACAATGGTTTCGAGGGGCACCTGGCTGGCTCAGTCGGTGAAGCATACGCGTCTTGATCTCGGAGTTGTGAGTTCGAGCCCCATGTTGGGTGTAGAGATAACTTAAAAAAAAATACAATGGGTTTTGAGTCTCAAAAAGTTTTTGATACTTAATTTTAAATCTTCCCAGGGGCGCCTGGGTGGGTTAAGTGTCCGACTCAGTGGGTTAAGCTCAGTGGGTTAAGCGTCCGACTTCGGCTCAGGTCATGATCTCGCAGTTTGTGGGTTCAAGCCCCACGTTGGATTCTGTGCTGACAACTCAGAACCTGGAGCCTGCTTCGGATTCTGTGTCTCCCTCTCTCTCTCTCTGCGCCTACCTTACTTGTGCTGCCTCTCTCTCTCTCTCAAATAAATAAACATTTAAAAAAAACTTCTGTTAATTCTAAATCTTCCCAGACTGAAAGATATTTGTGCACAGGAAAGGATAGTTGGTAACCCAGCTAACCGAGGCTACTGCGGCCCAGGGTTCCAGGCCAGTACGAGCCGGAATGCTGCAGAGACTCGGAACGGGTCGTCTCCCTGCCTGGCAGCCGTGTGGGGGAGCCCTGTCTGCAGTGGTTGTGCGAGTGACTCCAGACCCTCAACAAGATGTGTGAGTGTAGACCGAATTCCTGCGCTCCGGTTATACGTGCCCCTTAATTCAAACACCTTTGACTTTAACAAGGATCCTAAAATATGTAAGCATCTGTTCCTTTCGACATGAAAGAATTTAAAATTCTTTAAAAGATTCTTGGAACCTTCCTTCCTCTTATTTTTTCAGACTGCACACAAGTCCCATAGATAGGTAAAATGCGATCCCAGTGAATTCTGTAGGTCACACATAAATGGCCAATTTATGAGGTTTCCACTGGCTGAGGCCTGGTGAGAAGGCTGCATGAGGTGTGAGTCCCACAGTCTAATACTTGGCCCTGTGTATGTGGCCCTGTTTAGAAAGAGTCTGAGATGTAATTAAGGATCTCGACACGAGATCTTCCCGGATAATCTGGGTGGGCCCTAAATCCAGTATTTGTCCTTGTAGGAGGCGGAAGAGGGGAAGATTCAGACACAGAGAATGCCGAATGGAGGTGGAGGCAGAGACGCGGGGAAAGAACCCCCCGGTGCCTCCAGAAGCTAGAAGAACGGGGCCTTGGCAGGAATGCTGTCCTGCCAGACTTCTGGTCTCCAGAACTGTGAGAGAAGACCGTTCTGTTATTTTAAGCCACCGAGTTGGTGTTATTTGCTGCGGCCGCCCCAGGAAACGCATGCAGGTGTGTTCCAGGCACACCTGCTGAGGCAGGTGTCAGCACGTGTGTTAAGGGGCTTTTAGGGGCGCCTGGGTGGCTCAGTCAGTTGAGCATCTCGGCTCAGGTCATGATCTCTCAGTTCGTGGGTTCGAACCCCTCGTCGGGCTCTGTGCTGACAATCCAGAGCCTGGAGCCTGCTTCAGATTCTGTGTCTCCCTCTCACTCTGCCCCTCCCCTGCTTGTGGTCTGTCTGTCTTTCTCAAAAATAAACAAACATTTAAAAAGTTAAAAAAAAAATCTTTTGAGGGGGCGCCTGAGTGGCTCAGGGGGTTGAGCGTCTGACTCTTGATTTTAGCTCAGGTAATAATTGCGGTTCATGGGTTCAAGCCCCACATGGGGCTCTGTGCTGAGCACAGAGCCTGCTTAGGATCCTCTCTCTCTTTGCCCTGCCTCCGCTTGTGCATGTGCACACGCGCTCTCTCTCTCAAAATAAATAAATAAACATGTTCTAAAAAGACTTTTTTTTTTTTTTAAGTTATTTATTTTGAGAGAGAGCAAGCGCAGGTGGGGAAGGGGCAGAGAGAAGGAGAGAGAGAATTCCAGGCAGACTCTGTGCTGTCAGTTCAGAGCCCTAGGCAGGCTTGTACCCATGAACTGCGAGATCAGGACCTGAACCGAAATCAAGAGTCAGACGCTCAACTCACTGAGCCACCCAGGCGCCCCAAGGCTCTCTAAGTTGCAAGTTTGGAAACCCAGTGACGCCACCCTATTCATAAACGAGGCACTTGCAAGGACCTGGTTTACTAGAACTGAAGGTCAAGAAAGGATCTGGGCCTCAGAAAGGGATGAGAAGCAGGACATAGAATGAGGGCTGGACCCTGTTTATCTTTGCGTCTGCTTCATTGTTTTTTCTCCCGGCCACCCAGCTTCCAATTAGAATATGGCCACCCCGCAGATCCTGTAGGTATATGTTACTATTCCAGCCACACAGAGAGACTAGTTAGTCTCATTCACCCCCAAACCAACTTGAGTAGCCCAGGTTCCCAGCTGAGTTTGATCCACCAATCTAGGGGGCAAGATTCACCATCTAAACATGGCTGCCGGGTACCTATGTCTGTAGATCAGGAGGCTGATTCTCCGAGAAAAGCAGGTGTTGACCAGTGTACCTGTAGCACCTGTCTTGTTGCTCTGTGTTGTGTATTAGTTGGCTACTGCCCCGTCCCACAATGTTGTCTAAAAAACCCCAAATAATTACTTATATTCACAGCCCTGCAGGGCAGCTGATCTAGGCTGGGCTTGGCTGGACAGTCCTGGAGCTCAGGCTCAGGGGATGACAGCCACCAGGGAACAGCTCTTCTTGTGGTGACGGTATAGGTACAGGAGGGCAAGGCCCAAGTGGCAAGCACGCTCCAAGCCCAGGCTTGCATCACATGCGCCAACACCCTATTGGCCAAAGCGTCACGTAGCTGAGCCCTGGATTGTTGGGGCGGGGAAGTACACTCCTCTAATGGCGTTTAGGTGGGTGGGAGAGGATTTGGGGGTAATAATCGAATCTATCACAGGGTACAGGGTTTTTAATAATGGAACAAAATGACCAAACGTGATACGGCTCATAGTGGGACACCTGCCATTATGTACCTCCTGACGTAGGAGAACGTGAAGTTCTTAAAACAACCTATCAAGGCTCCTGCCAAACATGTTTGAATTGAACCTCGTTAAGCCTCTAAACTGAACTCCCAGTACGTGGGAAATACACGGAGTGGTAGAGGGATGCGTTGAACGGATCCTGTATTCGTTATCAATTGCTGAGGAACAGATAACCCCCCAAACTGAGCTACGTGAGCGCTGAACAGCATCTCACACGATGGTACGAGAGAAAGGAAGGAGAGAGCCGGGTGTGACCTAGTCTCAGGAGGCATAAGCTGTCACTTCTGCCACATTCCGTTTGTTAGGAATGACTCAGGATGTGGCTGACCCTCAAGAGGAAGTTCTGTCTTTTGAGTCTGGAGAGTCAAAGAATTTGTGGACATATTTAAAAATCACCACTGGAGTGATTCAAAGGAACCAAAAGCAATGTTTCACATTCTTGACTGGATCCTGGATTTCTTTAAAAAAAAAAAAAGCCATCCAAGAAATTCTAGGGGACAGTTGGGGAACTCGGGTATGAAAAAAGTATCAGATGCATGAGACAATGATTGATAATTTCCGCAGGTGTGATAAAGGCGTTGTGGTGATGTGGAGGAAGCTCCTTATCCTTAGAGGATACAAGTGGAAGTCTTTAGGGGCGCCTGGGGGGCTCAGTCAGTTAAGAGTCCGACTTCGGCTCAGGTCATGATCTCGTGGTCCGTGGGTTCGAGCCCCGCGTCGGGCTCTGTGCTGACAGCTCAGAGCCTGGAGCCTGCTAACGATTCTGTGTCTCCCTCTCTCCAACCTTCCCCCGTTCATGCTCTGTCTCTGTCTCAAAAATAAATAAACGTTAAAAAAAAAAAAAAAGGAAGACTTTAGCAGTGAAATGGCATGATGTCTGCTGTCTGCCATTTATTTTCAAACATGTCAAAGAAAAAAGAGATAAAGCAAAAGAGGCAAAATATTAACACTTGAATCTCAGCGGAGAGTACGTGTGTGTTCATCGTACTCGTTCTTGACTTTTTATACCTCCAAAATTTTCACAATTAAAAGTAGATAAATGCAATAGGATGGTTTGGGTGAAGTTCAGAGTGAAGTTCTCCAGCTCAAGCCTGAGGAATCAGGCTGTCATCCTTGGCTTGCTTTGCCCACAAGGAAACTGAGAACTTTTGCTTTTAAGTAAATGTTCTTCCTTCACCCACTATTTCTCGCAAATGGGGGCCTCATCGGCTTGAAAGAGACCCAGGAAGGAATCGCTGGTATCTGGGTGACGCTCCCTCTGCTAAACCAGGCAAAGAAGCCACAATGAAGATATTAAAGACACGTAGGACCCGCAGGACAAACCGCAAACATGTGCCGAGGAGCAAAGTCAATGCGCTTTACAGAGAACAGAAGTTGCAGGACCTTCGGTGACCAGCTGAGATAAGGAATAGGGGTGGGGAAGACGACCCCCTAAAACTTGCAGCCCGTGCTTCAAAGACAACCACCAGGAAGTCTCTGTTAGGCACCGAGGACTCCTTGGAGGAAGAGGAGGGAGGTCAAACAAAGACCTCAGGACAATGCCTCCGAAACAAGCCCACAGTCTCCACTTGAGAGTGCTTAAAGAGAATCCTACGCGCTCGAACTTGAGGTCAACGATAAAGTGAATAAATTCATAAAACCTGAGTTCAACCTCCTGTAATAGTTTAAGAACTCACCGACACAAACACCATCTCATCCATTCAGTGCCGTGCGTTTTTCTTACAACCAGGCATTGATTTTCAAATCACATTTGATTGAAGTACTGATAGGAAGCACATAAAATCAGAATGTAGGAACTATCTGCAGGGTAACAGCCTAACAGGGAGATGACACTAGATTAAAAGAGCTTTAAGAGAAAAGAAAATCTCTGGGGTGCCCAGGTGGGTCAGTCGTTTAAGCATCCGACTCTTGACCTCATCTCAGGTCATGATCTCACGGTTCGAGGGTTCATGGGTTCAAGCCTGCATTGGGGTTTGAGCTGACTGTGTAGACCCTGCTTGGGATTCTCTCTCTCCCTCTCTCTCTCTCTGTCCCCCCCACTGCCCCCGCTTGTGCACATGTGTGTGCTCTCTCTCTTTCTCCTTTTCTCAAAATAAATAAATGAACTTAAAAAAATTTTTTTTTTACTCAAGATATTTTTCAACGTTTATTTATTTTTGGGACAGAGAGAGACAGAGCATGAACAGGGGAGGGGCAGAGAGAAAGGGAGACACAGAATCGGAAACAGGCTCCAGGCTGTGAGCCATCAGCCCAGAGCCCGACGCGGGGCTCGAACTCACGGACCGCGAGATCGTGACCTGGCTGAAGTCGGACGCTCAACCGACTGCGCCACCCAGGCGCCCCTCTTTTTTTTTTTTTTTTTTTTT